>NC_046641.1:24719289-24897265 GCF_900324485.2 Mastacembelus armatus | reverse complement strand
CTCCAAATATCTTGTATCGTTGTGCCATCTCAGCCATCTGATCTGGTACATTATTGGTAAAACTTTGCTTCCACATTTCGAACATCTTATATTCTCTGGTTATGACTTCATTCAATTTTTTTTCTGATTGTGATTTGCTTGAACCCTCAGGTGTTGCTGAGCCAGTGAATCCACGACGGCTTGGGTCAATCCAACTGCCTCCTCTGACCATTGGATGGTCGTCAAAAAAGAATTTCAGTCCTTCTGTTCTGATATTGTTTTCACTTGTGACCATATCCAGGCCCATAAGAATCAGGGGGAATGTCCTGAAGTTTCTGGCAGATTCAGATATAACTGATGCAGTGAAATATGTGGTGAACCAGGCCTCTTTGGATGGGAATCTGATGGTAATTTGTGTGTGCTCTCCGAGAAAAGTATCTCTAACATATTGAACGAATTTATTCTGATATTCAGTGGGTTGTTGTGCATTCTCAGGTACTATTTGTCTTTGCATGTCTGAGTATTTTTCCTTGCCAAACTGGTCTTTAATGGCCTTTTTAACTTCATCTTGTTTAGCTGGATTTTCTCTTTCATTGTTGTCCAGCCTTTTTCCTACTAAATACACATACAGATTTCTAGGATTAACAGCATAAATCCAGTCATTGACCATCAGGTATGTGGGATTCTGTTCTCCAGTCTTTGCGTAGTGACGAATAACATTTGTGATGTCTTCTCCTGACTTAATCTCATAACACTTGGGAAGAATGTCCTTTATGGTTTTATCAGGTATCCAATTCAATTTATGATATATTTCTATCACATAGTGTTTTTCATTTATTTGATTTGGGTCAACTTTGATTTTTTCAGGCGCTGGTCGGTCTGAGTGAAAGATTCCCCAAGTCAGCGCCTCGAGTTCATTATAAGCATGTTCTACTGCCTCTATGTTGTTTTGGTCAATGTTCTTAAAAATATCTGGGTTAACAAATCTCCTTGGCTCATCTGGCCAACCGTATGTGTTGCTCTCAACATGTTTGTCTTTACCATGTTTCTTTTTACCACTATATCCCATTAGAAAATTTCTTTCATTGGTAAATACCGCCTCTCCTTTACTGCCCTGCTCCTTCCTGATAATCACATCTCCGTTCCTATCAACGGTCGCCACCACTTTCTTGCTGTCATCTTTGTGTCTCCATTGCAGACCGTCTGGGGAGATTTCCTGGGTGATTTTCTGTCCTGAGTGTGTGACCTGAACCAAAGTGTCCCTCAGGTGCAGCTCGGTCTCGATGTGGGCGCTGTCATGGAGCTTTCTTGTCAGAGTTTTGACGAACGCCTCGTCTGATCCGACCCCACAGGCCACAACACTTGTTGTTTTGATTTTATTGTCGTACCTGGAGGTTTGTTGAATGATCGTGGCCACGTCTTCAGCTCTGTATCCTGACAGTCTCATCTCTCCTGAGTTGTCTCTGGCACCATGACCTACCAGCACCAGTCTGCTGTCCTCTGACAGAGGGACTGAGTCCCCGTGGATCAGTTTTGGACTGTGGTTCTCATCAAGAATATAGACGGCACTAGTGGACCGGTGCTTTTCATAAAGAGAAGCAGCAGCTTTTCTGACCACAGGGTCATCCTCCATAATGAGGATGTGCTGGTGGTCGTACTGTGTGGTGTGATCAACTGGTCTTTGTGGAATTCTGTACCTGGAAACAGCATCAGGTTGATCCATGACCTGATAAATCAGGTGATTCTCCTGGAGTGTTTCTAAGACTGCTTTGGAGCCACGGTCTATAAGAGCCTGAATGAAGTTACGCTGGAAGTCTGTGGTTGTTCTTCCATCAAGGGAAAACACTGGTGGTGCTTCCAGTGCTGAATTCAGCATGAGCTCTGCAAGTGCTGGTCCAGAGAGGCCAGACACAGTTTGTCCGTCGTCTGAAACAGTCCCGAATATTTTCACTACAGTGTAGTGGTCTGTTTCTGGTACACAGGACTCATTGTACAGGCATTCTTTGCTCACTATGACTGAGTAATGAGGGTCCAAGCTGTATTCCTGTTGGACTCGGTCACTTGTTGACTTTTCTCTGTCCGTGATGACCAGAAGTTTTTGACTGTAGCTGTGAGAGATCTCTGCAGCGCTGAGCAGCCAGTCGTCAGTCTTCTGTTCATCAATAGCTGCCAAGAACTTGTCCAACTCCTGCAGGAACAGCACGTGGAAGACAGCAGGTCAGCAGCTTCAGACTAAACTTCACATGATGATGATAGAAATTCTTGTTATACGCAGTTGAGATGATGTGGATGTGGATTTTCTAATTCCAGTAGCTTCTTAACATTTACAATTATGAGAAAATGCTGTTGAGCTTTAGTTCTTCAACTTATATTTCTGGTCTCTTATCAATCTGATTTGTGATGGAAAAATGAGTTTCAATGATTGATTATTGTTACTGATTATGATTGTTATCATTGTTATCATGTTCCACAGGTTTTCATTTACAGGTTGATTCACTAAGGATCATGTGTTTTTCATAATCATAACTGATGTTTATGTTCTTCCTGACCTAGTTTGGTCTGACACTAAGGGACACAGTGTTTTCAAGGATGTTGCTGAGGAGTATCTGGGAGAAAGGTTCCTTGGGACACCAGGTGTAAGTACCTCAACACAGACTATCTGCGGAGACGATCCTGAGTCCTGGACTCTTACGTCTAGGATCAAGTAGACTACAGCCGGAGGTTCCAAACCCCTTATTTAAGTTTACGGCCGTTTAGACCCGTATTCTAAGGATAACTCTAAAGCGCCTAGGTTCCTAACCCCAGAGTCCCTGACCCACTCGGCTTTAAAAGATCAAAAGTTCCTAACCTAATCAACTTTGAGTACTGATCGTGAGTCTGACTGTCTCCCCCAACAGGGGGGAATGAATTATTTCACATTGAATAATAATTCATTTTAGTTATAACAATTCCCATTTTATCAAGTTTATGTCTCTTTATGACTCACCCACTCTTGCAAGAAAGGAGCAAAACAGAATAGAACACAATCGATCAGTCTTCCTCAGCTGTTCCCCAGTTGTTCCCCAGTTGCTCAGCTCCTATCAGGCTGAGGCCTCTACTTATACAGACATGCAAAGTAAATGCAAATGATCATTGACATGATCAGATAATTGAGTCTGTTCTTCCCTGTTGTTCTACAAAGTGATTCCCTAATAAGGCTGTATTCTAAAACTATATTCTCATTGACCCTCCATTAACCCTCCATCCTGGGCCTGCTCTGTTATACTGGTCCCTTCCTCACACCTGGGGTCCCAAGGAACCTTTCTCCCAGATCCTCCTCACCAACATCCTTGAGAACCCTGTGTCCCTTAGTGTCAGACTGTACTGGGTCAGGAAGAACATAAACATCAGACATGATCATGAAAAACACATGAGCCTTAGTGAATCAACCTGTGAATGAAAACCTGTGGAACCTGAAAACAAAGAACACAGTAAGAAACAATAACAATCATAATCAATAACAATAATCAATCACTGAAACTAATTTTTCCGTCACAGGTTTCTTCAATTTCTTGTTGGAAGCAGTTTTTATTGATCAATCTGAGGCTGGTTTAGATTCCAGTTTCTTCTAAGCTGAGCACTGGTCCCCAGTTTAAAAATCCACCCACCTGTTCCATCCGAGTGACACAAGCTGTGAAGTTCTCACAGTCCTGAAGCTCATCCTGCAGACTCATTGGGTTTTGGTCAATGTCCACCCTGAAGGAGGATGAACATGTTTATATCACAGAGGGAAACATTTATGTGCCGTCAGTTTCAAATCAGCTTCTTTGAGTGAAAACCAGAGATAAATAATAAAAAATATTTTGCTCTTCTGTGGAAAGTTCTCATGAGACGGTCAGACGGTCTTTTGTGGAGCATTTCAGTCTCACAGGGCAGATTGAACAAAAAGACCAAAGTTAACTGAGTATTGATTTGTCACTTTGCATATTAACTTGACAAGTTCATTTCATATTAAATGAAGCAAAAACAATGAATGAAAAACCAAAAAACTTCCACAGGAGGGGGAGTTTTCTGGATCGAGTGGATCAGTCACAGTTGTTGTGGTCTCCCATCTTTTTCAGGGGTTCACTGCTTTGATCTGATCCCCAGCAGCTTCTTGAACCAAAGTAACTGTCAGCAGACGTATTTTAGGTGTAAACCAAAGATGAATATTCCTCCTTACCTGCTGGATGACTTCTGAACTCTGACCCCATGTGTGGATGTGTCCCTATAATGAAACACATCATTATCTTCTCAGTGCACTTTGCTCTTCGTTCTATACACAATAAAATAACCACCTATACAGCCAAGACCAGGTCTCGGTTACCAACACCAGAGTCCAACCAATAAATCAACCAGGCCAGTAAATACTCAGCTGAGTATTTAGTATTTTGGTTTGGTTGTTGGCTGATGTTCCCAGTTTGAAGTCTCAGTTCTCAGTGTGAGAGGGAGAGTCACAGTTACACAATAGCAATACAACTAATTATGGAGACTACTGCAAATAATGAAGGACTGTAGTATTACTACAGAATTATACTACAATAATACTCAGCGCTTTATGAAATACAACAACCTAACACTGGACCTGTCTGTCACAGGAGCTCAGAATTAAGAGGAAGATCCAGTTGTCAGTACGGACAGAATGAGGGTGATAATAATTCATCCTTTTCAGGTGGAAGCTAATGTGGATAAAACCAGTGTTGTTACTGACATTGAGCATTTTTACTGTAATACATGTAAACAGCAGTTTTCCCAGAATACCTCTGCTCTGTCGGCCCTTGGAGACTTCGGTGAGACATGTGCTGAGACCGTCCTGTGAGGCGATGCAGTGCAGCGATGTCAGGGCCCAGCTCCTCCCACTCATCTTCTCTCACCTCTGTAACATTGAAAAGACGTTTCACACTGAAACAGGAGGCTGCTCTGTCCGAACAGACACAGCAGCTGCTGCTGGAAAACACTGAGGTTCCTGCATCGGAGCTCTGAGGCTCCTCAGCAGGTGTTTCTTACCAAAGGGCTCAGTGAGGATGAGGAGGCTGCAGAGGATCAGGAGCCTCAGAGTGTGACCTGCCATCATCCTGCAGAACAGCACAGTGACAGAAACAGGAGGAGAAGTTACTAGTTAGTCTGTCTTGACTAGTATTACTACTTTTAGCAGTTTGCCTGTGCGTTACTGTGACTTACTGTGTGAGTCACTTTGCATCAGTGTCAGTTATTGTGAGTTACTGTGCGTTTTTAAGAACAAGGGAGCGTAACACGATTGTGGAGTTTTCCTCCAAACCTCTTCCACTCTCAACTAACACGAACTAGACGAACTACAATTAACGAGAATATTTATTCTGTTTAAACACAGAATACAATACAGAATGTTCAACACAAACAAAACGCTAATTTAGCCCTACTCAAACAAAAACGCTCCGTGAGCCCTACGATAGTACGAATAATGGAAAACAAACACAAACGCTAAATATAAATGGCAAAGGTGGGAGAATAGCTCTCTCAAACAGCAGTCCGTGGGCTTCTTATAGTCCTTCCGGAAGTGTTGGACCAATCCCGGAAGTCCAATCCACGGTCCTCGAGTCCACGCCCACTCCAGCATCCGTCACACACACACACACACACACAAACATACACACTCGAAATGGGGATGGGAGAGCCAACAACACACAACCACACACACAATGAGCCCTAGGGTCATAACAGGGAGTAGAGGTGAAGAAGGTGGAGGATTTTAAGGACCTAGGGTCAACAGTCCAGAGCAACGGAGAGTGTGGAAAAGAAGTGAAGAGACGTGTGCAAGCAGGTTGGAACGGGTGGAGGAAAGTGTCAGGTGTGATGTGTGACAAAAGAGTGTCAGCAAGAATGAAAGGAAAGATGGACAAGACAGTGGTGAGACCAGCAATGTTGTCTGGTTTAGAGACAGTGGCACTGAGACAAAGACAGGAGGCAGAGCTGGAGGTAGCAGAGCTGAAGATGTTGAGGTTCTCTCTGGGAGTGACGAGGATGGACAGGATCAGGACTGAGGACATCAGAGGGACGGCTCATGTTAGATGTTTTGGAGAAAAAGCCAGGGAAGCCAGATTGAGATGGTTTGGACATGTTCAGAGGAGGGACAGTGAATACATTGGTAAAAGGATGCTGAGGTTAGAGCTGCCAGGAAGGAGGCCTAGAGGAAGACCAAAGAGGAGGTTCTTGGATGTAGTGAAGGAGGACATGAGGATAGTTGGTGTGGGTGAGGAGGATACAGAGGATAGGGTTAAATGGAGGCAGATGATTGGCTGTGGCGACCCCTGAAGGGACCAGCCCAAAGGAGAAGAAGAAGACTTTGAGTTACTGCAAGTTATTGCGAGTTACTGTGAGTTACTGTGCAAAGGTTTTAAAGACATCAGATTTGAGTCCCTGGAGAGCATCAGGTAAAACAGTTGCTGCTCTGATCACGTCCAGAGCTGTGCAGTCGTCTTTGTGAGGATCACAAACTCTGTGCTGAAATCTACGTCTATCTGACTTTCAGAAATGGGGACGACTAGAACAAAACCAGCAGACAGAGTCCGGAGTGGCTGAGGGAAAGCGTGAGTAGAGCTGGGCTGAGTGTGGTCTCAGCTGGACTGGTTCTTGTTCTTGGGGTGTTGGATCTTGAGTCTTTATCCTTTGCTCCTGACTTGTTGAGATAAATTCTTGCAGCTCTGAGATGTGGATCAGTAAAAAGAGAAAGAATCTGCTGGTATTTTTTAAATATTATTTCCCTGTTGACAAATTTATCATCAGAGGCAGCCACAGTCAGTCTGACTGTAAGACAACAGCTTTACCTGGAAACGTCAAGTTTCATAATGACTCTGTCCCACAGCCAGAAAATCAGGAAAGGGTGCAGTCGCTGCTGGAATCTGTGTGTGTGTGTGTGTGTGTGTGTGTGTGTGTGTGTGTGTGTGTGTGTGTGTGTGTGTGCACTGTCAGCAGGCAGGAGTGTGTGTGGTCTCTGCTGGTCCAGTAGATGTTTAGCTGCTCAGCCTGTTGCTGATTTGAATAAGAAGCATCTATTGTTCAGTAACGTTGTGTCTCTGATGTTAAAGCTTCTTGGAACAAACAGGTTTATGAAGTAAATTCATCTAAATCACTGAGAATCACACAGGAAGACACAAACACACGGCTGAGACACACAAAGCCACATTTCAGATTGTTAAAAATCACAACTAAGAAATATTTTTAAAGGACTAAAACTAAATCAGCACCTGCTGCCAAAGTGAGTCCTGTGATTGGTTCAAACATCTGGATGGATGATGAGTAAAAGAAGCTGCACTACAGCGTAAAAAGACGTTTCAAACTAATAATAAATGTGTAAATGAATCTCTTCAACCTGCTGTCAGACATGGTCCACAGTCATCACTGTCGTCACCTGCAGCTACTGAACATGTACAGTCTCATCAACACACACTCTGTTAGTTTGTCTTTGTTCCACTCACCCAGATGTGATCAGCTCCTGTGCAGCTGGGAAGATGTGTAGACAGAGGAAGTAGAGTTCAGCTTATATAGGATGCAGAGAGTGAAAGTGCCCAGTCCTGTGTGTGCACAGGAACCAGAGCCAAGTATCTGTCAACTGTATCATCATGGAGAAATAGCTCAGCAAAGAAAAAGGAAGAGCCACAACATGAAACCAATAGTTGTACATTGACGTAGATATTGACTTACAGTTTTTCGCCAGGTGACATTTCTCAACACCAAAGTCACTTTTTCAAAACTCTCCTCACACAGTTCTTCTAACCATCTTTCAGCTCGGCACAACAGTTCATTTCACATTCAAAATGCACAACGACTCTCAAAACAATTCTGTTCAATTCAATTCAATTTTATTTGTATAGCGCCAAATCATAATACAAATCATTTCAAGGCACTTTACAAAAACTAAAACTAAAAACCCAACAAATCCCTTATGAGAAGCACTTGGCGACAGTGGAGAGGAAAAACTCCCTTTAATGGAAGAAAAAACCTCCAGCAGAACCGGGCTCAGTTTGGGCGGCCATCTGCCTCGACCGGTTGGGGTGAGTGGATAGAGCAGAGAGAAAAGAACAGCAACAATAAACAACAAATAGACACTGCAGGTGGGTGGGACCAGTAACTGCACATCAGCGATAAACAGCTCCAGGACCAGGGACACCTGCAGAAGGTACAGAGAGAACAGAGAGAGAGAGAGGGAGAGAGCACAAACTAGGGGAGAGAGAGAGCACAAGGTTAGTGACATTCATTCATTCATTCATTACTGTGTTACTGTGCGTTACTGTGCGTTACTGTGAGTTACTGTCCGTTACTGTGAGTTACTGTCCGTTACTGTGAGTTACTGTCCGTTACTGTGAGTTACAGTGAGTTACTGTGAGTTAGTGTGAGTTACTGTCCGTTACTGTGAGTTACTGTGAGTTACTGTCCGTTACTGAGTTACTGTGCATTACTGTGAGTTACTGAGTTACTCTGAGTTACTGTGCGTTACTGAGTTACTGTGGGTTACTGTGAGTTACTGTGAGTTACTGTGCGTTACTGTGAGTTACTGAGTTACTGTGAGTTACTGTGCGTTACTGTGAGTTACTGTCCGTTACTGTGAGTTACTGTGCATTACTGTGAGTTACTGAGTTACTGTGAGTTACTGTGCGTTACTGAGTTACTGTGGGTTACTGTGAGTTACTGTGAGTTACTGTGCGTTACTGTAAGTTACTGAGTTACTGTGAGTTACTGTGAGTTACTGAGTTACTGTGCGTTACTGTGCGTTACTGAGTTACTGTGAGTTACTGTGCGTTACTGAGTTACTGTGAGTTACTGTGAGTTACTGTGCGTTACTGTGCGTTACTGAGTTACTGCGCGTTACTGTCAGTTACTGTCAGTTACCGTGCGTTACTGTGAGTTACTGAGTTACTGTGAGTTACTGTGAGTTACTGAGTTACTGTGAGTTACTGTGCGTTACTGTGAGTTACTGTCCGTTACTGTGAGTTACTGTGCATTACTGTGAGTTACTGAGTTACTGTGAGTTACTGTGCGTTACTGAGTTACTGTGGGTTACTGTGAGTTACTGTGAGTTACTGTGCGTTACTGTGAGTTACTGAGTTACTGTGAGTTACTGTGAGTTACTGAGTTACTGTGCGTTACTGTGCGTTACTGAGTTACTGTGAGTTACTGTGCGTTACTGTGCGTTACTGAGTTACTGTAGGTTACTGTGTGTTACTGTGCGTTACTGAGTTACTGTGAGTTACTGTGAGTTACTGAGTTACTGTGCGTTACTGAGTTACTGTGAGTTACTGTGCGTTACTGAGTTACTGTGAGTTACTGTGAGTTACTGTGCGTTACTGTGCGTTACTGAGTTACTGTGCGTTACTGTCAGTTACTGTCAGTTACCGTGCATTACCGTGAGTTACCATGCGTTACTGTCAGTTATTGTGAGTTACTCTGAGTTACTGTGCAAAGGATTTAAAGACGTCAGATGTGAGTCCCTGGAGAGCATCAGGTAAAACAGTTGCTGCTGTGATCACGTCCAGAGCTGTGCAGTCGTCTTTGTGAGGATCACAAACTCTGTGCTGAAATCTACGTCTATCTGACTTTTAGAAACATGGATGACCAGAACAAAAGCAGCAGACAGAGTCTGGATTGGCCGAGGGAAAGTGTGAGTAGAGCTGGGCTGAGTGTGGTCTCAGCTGGACTGGCTCTTGTTCTTGGTGTGTTGGGTCTTGAATCTTCGTCCTTTGCTCCTGACTTGTTGAAATAAATTGTAGCAGCTCTGAGATGTGGATCAGTAAAAAGAGAAAGAGTCTGCTGGTATTTGTTTTGTTATTTCCCTGAAATTTCCATGGAAGCTTCTAGTTTAATAATGACTCTGCCCCAAAGCCAGAAAAACAAGAAGGGGTGCAGTTGCTGCTGGAGTGTGTGTGTGTGTGTGTTTGCGTGTGTGTGTGTGTGTGTGTGTGTGCCCACGTGTGCACTGTCAGTATCAGGAGTGTGTTGTTGTATGTTTCAACATATATGTTGTTTTATTTTTCAGTTATTCCAAAATGCAAGAATTTGTAAATACACCAGTAGGAATCCTAATCATCTGAGACTACAGATACGTCACTCTCAGTTACTGTGAGTTACTGTGTGTTAATTCAATTCAATTCAATTCAATTTTATTTGTATAGCGCCAAATCACAATACAAATCTTAGGGTAGGGTAGGGTTTGGGTAGGGGAGCTCAGTGCACCGATGGTCCTTGGGCAGTCTAGGCCTATAGCAGCATAACTAAGGGATGGTTCAGGGTTGCCTGAAGCCAGCCCTAACTATATGCTTTGTCAAAGAGGAAGGTTTTAAGTCTAGCCTTAAAAGTACAGAGAGTGTCTGCCTCCTGAACCCAGACTGGGAGCTGGTTCCACAGGAGAGGAGCTTGATAACTAAAGGCTCTGCCTCCCATTCTGCTTTTGGAAACTCTGGGAACCACAAGTAGACCTGCACTCTGAGAGCGAAGTGGTCTATTGGGATAATCTGGTACTATGAGGTCTTTAAGGTATGAAGAAGCTTGATCATGAAGGGATTTGTATGTGAGAAGAAGGATTTTAAATTCCATTCTATATTTTACAGGGAGCCAATGAATAGAATCCAATATAGGAGAAATATGATCTCTCTTGCTAGTTCCTGTCAGGACTCTGGCTGCAGCATTCTGGATTAATTGGAGGCTTTTTATGGAGATATTGGGACATCCAGATAGTAATGAGTTACAGTAATCTAGCCTTGAGGTAACAAATGCATGGACTAGTTTTTCTGCATCATTTTGAGACAGGAAGCTCCTAATTTTGGCAATGTTGCGCAGGTAAAAGAATGCAGCTCTAGAGATTTGTTTCATGTGTGAGTTAAAGGACATGTCCTGGTCAAAAATAACTCCAAGGTTTTTTACAGTTGTGCTAGAGGCCAGGGCTATGCCATCTAGAGTAGCTATAATTTGAGAAAAGTTAGTTTTGAGATTTTTTGGCCCAAATATAATGACTTCTGTTTTCTCCGAGTTTAAAAGTAAAAAGTTACCGGTCATCCAGGCCTTTATGTCAGTTAGACAGGCTTGAAGTCTGGTTAACTGGTTTGTGTTAACAGGTTTAATAAATAGATATAACTGAGTGTCATCTGCATAGCAGTGGTAATTAATAGAGTGCTTCCTAATGACATAGCCTAAAGGAAGCATGTACAGGGTGAACAGAATCGGTCCTAGCACAGAGCCTTGTGGAACTCCATAACTAACTTTTGTTCGTGTGGAAGGTTCATCATGGACATGAACAAACTGGAATCTGTCCGATAAATAGGATTGGAACCATTTTAACACTGTTCCTCTGATACCAGTCACATGCTCCAGTCTCTGTAATAAGATGTTGTGGTCAATGGTGTCGAATGCAGCACTAAGGTCTAGGAGGACAAGTATAGAAACAAGTCCATTATCTGAGGCTAAGAGAAGATCGTTGGTAACTTTTAACAGTGTTGTTTCTGTACTGTGATGTGCTCTAAATCCTGATTGAAAATCTTCAAATAGTTCATTCCTGTGTAAGTGGTCTGATAGCTGCTTAGCAACAGCTTTTTCTAGGATTTTAGAAATAAATGACAGATTGGATATTGGTCTATAATTAGCCAAGACTCCTGGATCAAGACTAGGCTTTTTGAGTAAAGGTTTGATTACTGCAGTCTCAAAGGCATTACAGTGCATTACTTTGAGTTACTGTGAGTTACTGTGCATTACTGTGAGTTACTGTGTGTTACTGTGCGTTAATGTGAGTTACCGTCAGTTACTGTGAGTTACTGCGTGTTACTGTCAGTTACTGTCAGTTACTGTGAGTTACTGTGAGTTACTGAGTTATTGTGCGTTACTGTGCGTTACTCTGAGTAACTGTGCGTTGCCATGAGTTACCGTCAGTTACTCTGAGTTACTGTCAGTTACTGTGAGTTACTGTGAGTTACTGAGTTACTGTGCATTACTGTCAGTTACTGTGAGTTACAGTGCGTTAATGTGAGTTACTGTCAGTTATTGTGAGTTACCGTGAGTTAATGTGAGTTACTGTCAGTTACTGTGAGTTACCGTGAGTTACTGTGAGTTACTGTCAGTTACTGTGAGTTACCGTGAGTTACTGTGAGTTAATGTGCGTTACTGTGACTTACCGTGAGTTAATGTGCGTTACCGTGAGTTACCGTGAGTTACTGAGTTACTGTGAGTTACTGTGCGTAACAGTGTGTTACTGAGTTATTGTGCGTTACTGTGAGTTACTTTCAGTTACTGTCAGTTACTGTGAGTTACTGTGAGTTACTTTCAGTTACTGTGAGTTACCGTGAGTTACCGTGAGTTACCGCGAGTTAATGTGCGTTACTGTGAGTTACTGAGTTACTGTGCGTTACTGTCAGTTATTGTGAGTTACTGTGCGATACTGTGCAAAGGTTTTAAAGACATCAGATGTGAGTCCCTGGAGAGCATCAGGTAAAACAGTTGCTTCTGTGATCACGTCCAGAGCTGTGCAGTGTGTGTGTGTGTGTGTGTGTGTGTGTGTGTGTGCGCGCGTGCGTGCCCACATGTGCACTGTCAGTATCAGGAGTGTGTTTTTGTATGTTTCTATATATATGTATTGTTTATTTTTCAGTTATTGCAAAATGCAAGAATTTGTGAATACACCAGTAGGAATCCTAATCATCTGAGACTACAGCTACGTCACTCTCAGTTACTGTCAGTTACTGTGAGTTACCGTGAGTTACTGTGAGTTACTGTGAGTTAATCTGAGTTACTGTCAGTTGCTGTGAGTTACTGTGCGTTAATGTGAGTTACTGTCAGTAATTGTGAGTTACTGAGTTACTGTGCGTTACTGTCAGTTCCCGTGAGTTACCATGAGTTAATGTGCGTTACCGTGAGTTACCGTGAGCTACTGAATTACTGGGAGTTACTGTGAGTTACTGTGAGTTACTTTCAGTTACTGTCAGTTACTGTCAGTTACCGTGCGTTACTGAGTTACTGTGCGTTACTGTGAGTTACTGTGAGTTACTTTCAGTTACTGTCAGTTACCGTGCGTTACTGTGATTTACCGTGAGTTACCATGAGTTACCGCGAGTTAATGTGCGTTACTGTGAGTTACTGTCAGTTATTGTGAGTTACTGAGTTACTGTGCAAAGGTTTTAAAGTCGTCAGATGTGAGTCCCTGGAGAGCATCAGGTAAAACAGTTGCTGCTGTGATCACGTCCAGAGCTGTGCAGTCGTCTTTGTGAGGATCACAAACTCTGTGCTGAAATCTACGTCTATCTGACTTTCAGAAACAGGGACAACCAGAACAAAACCAGCAGACAGAGTCCGGAGTGGCCGAGGGAAAATGTGAGTAGAGCTGGGCTGAGTTTGGTCTCAGCTGGACTGGTTCTTGTTCTTGGGGTGTTGGGTCTTGACTCTTCGTCCTTTGCTCCTGACTTGTTGAGATAAATTCTTGCAGCTCTGAGATGTGGATCAGTAAAAAGAGAAAGAATCTGCTGGTATTTTTTAAATATTATTTCCCTGTTGACAAATTTATCAGCAGCCACAGTCAGTCTGATGGTCAGACAACAGCTTTACCTGGAAACGTCAAGTTTCATAATGACTCTGTTCCAGAGCCAGAAAAACGGGAAAGGGTGCAGTCGCTGCTGGAATCTGTGTGTGTGTGTGTGCGTGTGTGTGTGTGTGTGTGTGTGTGCACTGTCAGCAGGCAGGAGTGTGTGTGGTCTCTGCTGGTCCAGTAGAGATTTAGCTGCTCAGCCTGTTGCTGATTTGAATAAGAAGCTTCTATTGTTCAGTAACGTTGTGTCTCTGATGTTAAAGCTTCTTGGAACAAACAGGTTTATGAAGTAAATTCATCTAAATCACTGAGAATCACACAGGAAGACACAAACACACGGCTGAGACACACAAAGCCACATTTCAGATTGTTAAAAATCACAACTAAGAAATATTTTCGAAGGACTAAAACTAAATCAGCACCTGCTGCCAAAGTGAGTCCTGTGATTGGTTCAAACATCTGGATGGATGATGAGTAAAAGAAGCTGCACTACAGCGTAAAAAGACGTTTCAAACTAATAATAAATGTGTAAATGAATCACTTCAACCTGCTGTCAGACATGGTCCACAGTCATCACTGTCGTCACCTGCAGCTACTGCAGTCTTTGTGAGGATCACAAACTCTGTGCTGAAATCTACGTCTATCTGACTTTTAGAAACATGGATGACCAGAACAAAAGCAGCAGACAGAGTCTGGGTTCTTGGTGTGTTGGGTCTTGAATCTTCGTCCTTTGCTCCTGACTTATTGAAATAAATTGTAGCAGCTCTGAGATGTGGATCAGTAAAAAGAGAAAGAGTCTGCTGGTATTTGTTTTGTTATTTCCCTGAAATTTCCATGGAAGCTTCTAGTTTAATAATGACTCTGCCCCAAAGCCAGAAAAACAAGAAGGGGTGCAGTTGTTGCTGGAGTGTGTGTGTATGTGTGTGTGTGTGTGTGTGTGTGTGTGTGTGTGTGTGCGTGCGTGCGTGTGTGCACAGATCCATCTGGGGAAGTGTTGTTAGGAATAAAGGTACAACAGGCAGACCCAAACATTTTACAAACAACTCCCTCCTTAGCCAGTAACATGTCTAATACCACCTGGTTCTGCCAGGTCATTAGACTAGTTTTACCTAACGCTCTGCTAAGCCTCTGACAGCATCCCTAATGTAGTTAATGAATCTGTGCTGGTTGTAATACAAGTAATTTATCCAATCAACATTTTGTTAATGGATGACCACCAAAATAGGAAAGATTCAAATCCTGCTACAACTTGGTTTCTAGCTTTGTACTCGTTGGGAACTCGTCTGGGCTCTGATGTCATCAATACAGTGGGTACAGAAAGTATTCAGACCCCTTTAAATTTTTCACTCTTTGTGTCATTGCAGCCATTTGCCAAAATGAAAAAAGTTCATTTTATTTCTCATTAATGTACACTCAGCACCCCATCTTGACAGAAAAAAACAGAAATGTAGACATTTTTACAAATTTATTAAAAAAGAAAAACTGAAATATCACATGGTCATAAGTATTCAGACCCTGTGCTCAGTATTGAGTAGAAGCACCCTTTTGAGCTAGTACAGCCATGAGTCTTCTTGGGAATGATACAAGTTTTTCACACCTGGATTTGGGGATCCTCTGCCATTCTTCCTTGCAGATCCTCTCCAGTTCTGTCAGGTTGGATGGTGAACGTTGGTGGACAGCCATTTTCAGGTCTCTCCAGAGATGCTCAATTGGGACACAGTTGTGGGACAGTTGTGCAGTTGTAGAAACATGGGGGTCACCTGGGACTGGCTCCCAGGCAGTCCCCACCTCCTCAGCCCTGGTTACAAATGCTCCTAAATCTTTCCACTCAGATGTTGAAGGTTTAGCAAGTGAAATGTGTGGGCTCACCCACAATTTGAACAGTCTCTCTTCCTCAGGTTGTAGTCTGCATGCTGCTCCTACATCTTTTGTGGAAAAGGCCCCAAAGTTCATATTATAGTGTCACCTTTTCTCATGTAAGGGCTCTTTAAGATCATGCTTGATGTGCTGATGTCACTCACCAGTTGTGCAGTTTGGTTGTGGAGCGGTGCAGGTCTGCAGTTGTGGTAGAGATATGTGATTTGTGCGTAAATGACCTGTAAGTATTATGGTTTTCTCTACTATTGTTGTTAGAAAGTGGTTGTATGTGGAAACCTGTAAAGTCATTAATAGTTCGCACGGTGTAGTCCACGTCTTCGCCATGCAAGTTACTTGCGGTTTCATGCAGGCTGATTAGTGATTTGGTACGGACTGATTTAAGTTTCCTTTCCATTGTGCACGGTTCACAACATGCTTAAAGCTTCCCTGGTCGAGTTGTTGGTGCCTTTCTACAGAATGTGTGGTGTTTTTGTGGATATATTTTCATAATTGACGATGTTAGTACGAATTAATCGTTACAGGCTGCTAAGCTGGAGTTTGTTTCTGTCATGAACTGGGAACGAGGTCAGCAGTAGACTTCATCCACACAACACAGGGGTAAAGAAAAATAGCCTTCTTTATTAAAACTAAACAAGGCTAAACAAGAACAAACACTTGGCAAAACAGGGACAGGTCAAGGCAGGGACACATTTGGACATGAAACATGAACATGAAGACAAAGACAGGGACTCAAGGGAACAAGGCTTGAGGATCTGGGTCACACACACTGAGGGGACACACTAGACCAAAAGGGGAACATGAACATGAAGGGGAATCAAGGCAAGAACATGGAACACAAGGGAAACAAGACATGAACGAAGGGAGTTAACACTGACAAGGTAACAAGGCAGAACTGGAAACACATAAGCACACAAAACATGGTGAGGGCACAGACAAAAGAAAACCAGAATACTTAAGGCAAGGTTAAATTCCAAGAACGAAAACTCAAGAAGGAAATCCCAAAATGTGAAACAAAAAAGGGGACAGGTACAGGCACAGGTGAAATCAATAACTAATTGGGGCAAAAAGTCAAGGGAACAGAAAACAACAAAAACTAGTTCCTGCCATGATCCTTCAAAATAAACCAAAACAGGAAGTGCACGGTGCGGATCATGACAGTTTCCACCGGAAGTGGTATTTCCGGTTAGCCCTTCAAAATAAGAGCATTTCGTTTTATTTGTATAAGTTACAGGAAGTGATCACAGTGTTTGTATGGTAACTTACCTACGGACCAGTTTACATGCAACCAAACCATTTGTGTCCTTTTATTCATCCATTGGCATGTTATTTGTATTCACCACTTACGTATACTGGTTGTTACTTTATAATGTACATATTGCTACGTATGTCTCATTATTAGTATTCACTGTAGTTGTATTTCCTTTGTTCTTAGGAAAACCACAAGTATACCCATCCAGACAGACTATGTCACTAACATTGGATTATTAAAGCGCCTTAACAGCAACTTCACTGCAAGCATTTTTTTTAACTACAATCCCTTCATTTCATGGGCTCAAAAGTAATTGGACAAATCAAATGACTGAAAATAAAATGTTCATGTCTAATACTTGGTTGAAAACCCTTTGCTGGCACTTTCAGCCTGAAGTCTTGAACTCAAGGACATCACCAGATGATGGGTTTCCTCCTTTTTAATGCTCTGCCAGGCCTTTACTGCAGCGGCTTTCAGTTGCTGTTTGTTTGTGGGCCTCTCTGTCTGAAGCTTAGTGTTCGACAAATGAAATGCATGCTCAACTGGGTTAAGATCAGGTGACTGACTTGGCCATTCAAGAATATTCCACTTCTTTGCTTTAATAAACTTCCAGGTTGCTTTGGCTGTATGTTTTGGGTCACTGTCCATCTGTATTATGAAATGCTGCCCAATCAATTTGACTGCATTTAGATGGATCTGAGCAGACGGTCTGTCTCTGAACACCTCAGAATTCATTCGGCTGCTTCTGTCCTGTGTCACATCATCAATAAACACTAGTGTCCCAGTGCCACTGGCAGCCCAGGCCACCACACTGCCTCCGCAGTGTTTTACAGATGATGTGGTGTGCTTTGGATCATGAGCTGTTAGTAGTATAGGAATGGTTTGTTGTCTGGGCATAAACGGGGGGGGGGGGGTCACTTTTTATGATCGTTATTTATGAGAGTCATAAAAAATAATAAAACCATAAAATCGCCATCACGCTCTCCTCCCAGCGGGCATCGCTATTTTCCTATTGGTCATTATGTTCTGTGGGATGCGGCGTGCTGACGCAGATGCCGCTGCGTGTGTGGGTGAGCCTTTTCTACCGCTTGTTTTATTAGCAAGAACTGTTGGGAACAATCATGATGATCTTTCCATCAGGTACATGCGTCGTTTGTTCCTCGATTTAATAGCGTGTATATCAGATCGTCTGCATTGAATACAATGTATTTCAAAATAGCGTGACTCCATTAGGTACCGCAACCATTTCTTTGTTGGATGAGGATTCTCCACAATCAGCAGCATCTGCCGGGGTCGATTGTGTGGCTGCGTTTATCAGACAGTTTAGACGCAAGACGTACAAGGGCTATACGTTCATAGCACATAATGCAGCAGGGTTTGACAGTTATGTTGTGCTCGAGTATCTTGTGAGACAACGCATTACTCCCCTAGTCATCATGAAAGGTAGTCGAGTCATTATGATGTATGACGAGGACTACAGACAGCGGTGGATCGATTCATACAGCTTTCTGCCTATGAGTCTGGCTAAAACACCTGCCGCCTTAGGCTTTGAAGACATGGCCAAAGGTTACTTTCCTCACAAATTCAACACTGTTGAAAATGAGTTTTATGAAGGCCCCTACCCCTCGCCAGAGTATTATGGCTATGACAAGATGCCTCAGGGTGCGCAGGTGAAATTCATGCAGTGGTATAATGGAGTTAAAGACGATACTTTTAAAATGCAGGCTGAGCTGGCTTATTATTGTCGAAATGATGTTGCGGTATTGCGCAAGGCCTGCAAGATTTACCGCACAGCATTCATGCAGTGTACAGAGACTGACCCTTTTGCGTTCACGACTCTGGCATCAAGTTGTATGGGCGTTTTTAAGAAGCTCTTCCTGCCTCAGGACACACTGCCCCTCACCTATGATGGGATGTATCTGGAATGTAATAAAGCGTTCTCAGATGTGTCTGTGCAATGGCTCGAATACGTGGCCTATTCTGAAAAGAGGGTGATCAGACATGCTCTGAGAGGTGGTGAACACAAGATTGGCTCCTACTGTATTGATGGATTTGATGCTGCCTCAAACACATGTTTTGCAGGCTGCTATTATCACAGGTGTATAAAATGCTTCCCAGAATCTGCTTTTCAAGGCATTTCTTGCAGACTACAAGAAGCCTGAGCGTCTGAATCCTAGGGATGCACTATTCGGCGGGAGGACAAATGCTATGAAGCTCTTGCATGTGACAGAGTGTGCAGAGGGAGAAAAAGTGCATTACTATGATTTCACAAGCCTGTATCCTACTGTCCAGGCTAAGAAAGATTATCCAATTGGGATATGTATTGATTGAATCTGTATCATCCTGTTTTGCCATACAGGTGCCATCACAAGCTCATGTTCCCCCTCTGTCGCAAGTGCTGCGAGGAGCTGAATCAGGACACTGCCTGCAGTCACACCGACTGTGAGAGACAGCTCACGGGGACATGGGTGTCCTTTGAGCTTGAAAAAGCTATTGAGAAGGGCTACAGGCTTGTGAGCATTGATGAAGTGTGGCATTTTCCGAAAAAGACTAACACGTTATTTCGGGAATATGTTAAAACCTTTTTGAAATGTAAACAGGAGGCCTCGGGGTACCCCAAAAATGCCAAGACAGAGGCAGAAAAGCAGAAGTATGTCCGGGACTACGAAGCCCATGAGGGTATAAGACTAAATCCCGACAAGATTATGGTCAATAAAGCCGTAAGAAGCTGTAACAAGCTGCTGCTGAACTCGTTGTGGGGGCGTTTCAGCATGAGGACCAATATGGGCTGAGCGATTTTGATGTCAGACAGTTTTGCTTCATATCTGATGAAGTATCTATGGTTCAGTGGCGTCATCGTGATGACCGAGACGGCAGGGCCACTGATGTGAATGTGTTTATTGGTGCGGTGACAACTGCCCATGCCAGACTCATGCTGTACGATCTATTGGACAAGTTGCAGGAGCGTGTACTGTACTGTGATACTGATTCTGTCATTTTCACATCTAACCTCCTGGTTATTGATGAGTGGATGCCTAGTCTAGGCCCATACCTAGGTGACTTGACAGACGAGCTGTGTGATGGTGATGATGGGGAGGATAATTTTATCACAGAGTTTGTCTCAGGTGGACCCAAATGCTATGCTTATCATACTCAGAGAGGGAAGAGACGTGAAATGTAAAGGGGTAACTCTGAATTCAGCTAACGCATCTGCTGTGACTCAGGAGTCTCTAGCAGGGCTTGTTAAATCATTTGTGGCTGATCAGCAATCAGACAAGCACATCATCACAGAGACTGACACCATCAGGCGTGATAAGAGAAAGTTCCATTTACAGAATGTCAGTGTCTCAAAGAAAGTTCGTGTAGTCTACAGCAAACGCAGGGTCCTGCCTGACTACAGAACACTGCCTTATGGATACTAAGTTGGAATTCGATGGGCGTTTGATGCACCCTTTTAGCATGATTGTACGTGGGCCCTCTAATAGCGGGAAGACTGTCTTTGTCAAAACACTTATTGAGAATGCAGAGAGTCTTATCTCACACAGAATCGATAATATCGTCAACATCTACTCATGCTGGCAGGCAGCGTACGATCAACTCCTAAAGATTATTGACATAAATTTTGTCAACGGGCTGCCTGAGTCACTGTGTGATGACACCCTTTTGCCTCCAGGCAAAAATAACCTCCTGGTTATTGATGATTTGATGAATGATGCCAGCGGTAATTTGGAGGTGCAGAATGTATTCACGAAATATGTGCATCACAGAAATCTGAGTTGCATCTATCTAGTGCAGAATTTGTTCATACAGGGTAAAGCCAGTCGTACTATCAGTTTAAACACCAACTATCTTGTTTTGTTCAAAAACCCTCGTGACAAATACCTGGTGTCATTGATTGCACGTCAGATGTACCCTGGTAATACAAAATACTTTTTAGAGGCATTCAGTGATGCCACAAGTGCACCATATGGGTACTTTCTAATTGATTATAAAGCAAAGACACCTGATCATCTGAGACTTAGAACTAACCTGCTCTCTACCCAGCAAGTTGTGTACATCCCCAGACGGGGTAAGTGACAATGTCTCACCGCATGCGTAGAAATCTACCATTGTTGGAACTCCTGTATAAATCAGCACCGAGGCAGCGGCGTGCCATCATAAACAGCTGTGACAAGGACTTTATTACCGCTCTGTGTGAGATTGCCCTCAATGTGTTCAAGGGAAATATTCCTCTGAGTGACAAGCAGTATACACAGCTGAAAAAGCGCAAACCTGTAATCAGACGTGTAGCTGACAGGAAACTATCAGGCATCAGGAAGAGGAAGCTTATCAATCAGTCAGGAGGCTTCCTCATCCCACTGTTAGGAGCGGCCTTACCTGAAATCATCAGCCTCATCACCAATAGACAGATATGGAGCATGCTCAGAAAATGTATCTTGTACCGCATCAACAGCTGGAGATGTTAAAGCAAAACCATGCCAGCGGTAACATAAGACATACTGCTCAGAATGACCTTGACCGGGAGATGATTGCTATTTTATATGACCAAGGGGTTGATGTGCATGAGAAGGCCAGAAAGTATGCTGTGATTCTACAGAGGTATCTCACACTAGTGAGACAGGGTGAGCGTGAAAAGAGTGTGTTGACTTTGTCGCTGCCTCCCATGCAAGGGTCTGCAGGAGGTAGTGATGGTGAGAGTGTGAGAGCATCTGGCGATGAGAGCGACAGCAGGATGCGAGATTTGGTGGTTGATGAGGTGTTGAAACATGTTCCCAAGAGACAGAGAAAAAATGCAGAGCACATGCCTGCATTGTCTAGATCACCAGATGTGTTTTCATGGTCAGCCCAGGGTGAAGTCGGAATCAACAATCAGACAATCAGAGGCACGCATCTATATGATTTAATTAAAAGAGTCACCGCGCCCCATTGTGTCTCAGGGTCTCTGACTCCTCACGGTTGGGAGCAGTTTCTAAAAACACTTGCAGATCTGAATGTACCATTATCAGCAGTATCAAACACTGTGGCACAACGGGTCATACAGGAGTATAAGACAGGTAAAGATGAGCTAGAATCTAGCTCCTCATACACCAGTGAAAAGAAAAGCAGAACTGTCACAGCATCACCAAGGCCCATAATGGCTGTACGTCACAACCATTCCTCTGTGCCCTGGGCTCAATACTGACTCATTTAAGACTATTCTGCCCTGTTATTTGTAATGATGATGATCTGACATATTGAATGTATTTTTGAAATATTTTCTGACCTGTTGAATGTATTTGTAATAAATTCCTGACATGCTAAATGTATTTGTCATCTGTGGCTGTATTTGCAGGGCTACTGTCAGTGTGAGATGTGTTTGTGATGTCACCACCATATTGTATTTGTTGTCCTGTTGAATGTATTTTTGAAATATTTTCTGACCTGTTGAATGTGACCTGTAATAAATTTTCTAACATTTTGAATGTATTTCTGTGTACAAAGTCTTTATTTTATCTCATTGTAAAATAAAAACACACCACAAATCAATATACACACACACACATTATCTTTAATATCATTTTATCATCTCAGAAATACACATTGAACACATGTAAACTTGTTGTGTACAGATGCAGGTCTAATTCCAGCGACAAAGCTTGAGACCCTCTGGTCATTGCGTGCGAGGTTGGTGCCATATTTTTTAATAAACTTGTCGTAGCTCATGCCTTTCTGGATGTGGCTCAGGAAAAACAGACAGTGCTCCCCACAGGTCACCGAGAAGGGCGCCTGAACCTGACTACGTAAAAATAGAGCACTCTGCTGGCGTTTTTTTAGGAGAAACCTGCCAATATGGGGGTTGAATTTGTCGGGGGCGTGCCCGAAGCTGTCAAAAAAATATGCTCGCCGGTCACTTGTCAAATATATGGCCAGCCAGTGCTCTCCTGGCAAGGTGGAAGGATCGGTGTTTACAATCAGTGCGGCAGGACGTTTGGTTATTTTGAGCCTGGTCAGATGGTCACAGGGCTTCACGCCCGCAAAATACGTTCTGTCGCCGATTATCTTTTTAGCAGCACCAGTCAATTCGATCGTGTTCATGTCTCAATAATAGTCTACCAGCACCTGTTTGCTGTTTGACACTTCAATAACTGAATCGTAGACTGAGTAACAGATTAAGTTAACGGTGCGTGCCAGAGGAGTCCGGAATCTTGCTTCCAGTCGGACATTTCCGGTTTTGATTAAAGACACATTTGCCACTCCCCCGCCATCAGGCTCCAGGTTAAAGCAGAACGGCGCATAGCCCTGACCGAAATCTTCCCGTGTGATGGACAGCGACCTGTCTTTAAGATGCCGCCCGGTTGTCTGGATTAGCTGATAATATTCTCGCGCGTACTGTCCCCGGGGAAAGTGGGGTAGAAACGCCTTAGCAGCGTGGGCCTGACCGTCAGCGTAGAGACATAGATACTCTAGGTCCATATGCTCAAAATTAAATGGGTTTCTGCTAAAACTTCCGTTGAACGCTTCGTTGTCGATGAAACCCAGGATGACAAATTTAGGGACGTGACCCAGATAAAGATTGTCATGACAACACACCCGGGTTCCGGGAGGAATCGAGTGTGTTTTCAGAGCCACTCTGTCGATGCTGTATTTGGCATTTGTGTGTTGCAGCACTCGACCATGTGCGAGTCTAATATTGGATGAGAGTGTGACCTTTTTCACAAAAAGACTGGCGCTCAGGATTTTAACACAAAATTGCGTCTTGGGTGCAGCAGAATCGACACTGACCAGTGGACCGGGTTACATATTAAACCTACATAATAATAAAACACATTTCTATAATACCTTCTCATGCGCTCGCGAATAAAAACAGATCCCTAAGCAAGACTTGATCTTGTGACCTCTTGGACTGGAGCATCTAATTACACCTACGAGCTAAAGAGCCACTCAGTTCTGAATGGGACATTCTCTCTCCTTGTGGTTCACATACAACGCGACAGGATTTGAAAAGCAAGCAAGTAATTAATTAATGAATTAATGAATTAATTACCCAGAAAGACTTTACATATGTTCGGAAAGTCATGCTGTATTTTATTTTTTATTTTTGGACTGTCCGCGAAATCCTGCTTAGTGTGACGTGTTGTGATTTTAATACAATGACATGCACTTATATAAATGCCACAAACCACCAGGACCACACATACCATGGCACGGACCTCAAATCCTTGACCGAGACCAGACACCTGGCAGGCACGGACCAGACAGGCCACACTGCTGCCACTCAGACCCCAAGAGATGGTCTCTGCAATGGCTCGTGCCACCGACAGGCCACACAGGCCACGGAACAGCGCCCCTAGAGGCGGCTCCTGCAATGGCTCGTGCCACCGACAGGACAGGCCACACTTTTGGCTACAACCCCCTCTCGAATGAGTGAGCGTATTTTCCTTCCCCGTCCTAGGGGCTCTTATCAATATGGATGCATCATCTTTGGAGAAGCTGAGCCAGGTTGCGGGGTATTGGATTTCAGAAAGCCCCACTTCGTACGTGTCGTCCAGCTGTATCGGTCTGTCTAGCTGTACCCTGTAACTCGAAATCTTGTTGTTGGGATATAATTTTGTTGATGCGTTACTTGGGAGCGTTACATGAAAGCTCACAGTCCTACACTTCTCCATGTTGACACCCTACTGTTTACAAATGTTCCTTTTGATCCCTCAAGCCTTTAAATTACAGTAGGTGTTTATCCACCTCACCCAGCATTATATATTTGATAGTCCTGTGAGGTGTTGGCGCCGGGGCGCTCTTGATTACGGTGTGACCATTGTGTCCTATGGTGTTTATCTCTCTCAGATGGTCTGGATATCTCTGATATCCACCCAGGTGTTAAATTTTTCAGGCCAACCGAGCCATTTCACCAGAAACCTCCCACGACGCCTGGCTCTTATTGCCTCTATCTTACAGGGTTTGCCTGGATCTACAATCACTGGTTGGAGCTCTTGGTAATAAAATGTCCCTTTCACAGGGTCATCAGATAAATCGCTCAGCGTGTACACAGCGGGGGTTGTCAGACGCCGTCCCTTTATAGTGAAAATTTCATCTGTGAATGTCTGGTGATACCCCTTCCTAAAAAACCCTCTATGTTTTAAAATCCTCACGGTGTCGCCTATCTCAAATTTGAATGGTTGCTGCTGGTTTTCATCCTTGGTCTTGTACAGTGCCTTGATCACCTCTTTCTCATTTTCTCTGGTCACAGATAATGGAGATCTTTTAATTGACCTGTGATATGCCGAGTTATATGACCTCACCAGATCGTCTATTTTATCAATATATCTTCGTGAATTAACATCTGTTAAATAACGCCACATCCGCCCTTTAAACGTTCTGTTAAACCTCTCCACGACGCTGGCTTTAGTTTTGTTGTATGTAGAGAAAAACACAATGTTGTGCTTTTTCAACAACTGTTTAAAGTGACGGTTGTGAAACTCTGTCCCATGGTCAGTCTGCAGCTTAAGTGGCACCCTACCTTCATCGAGTACGGTCTTATATGCGTCAGCTACAACAGGCCCGCTCTTTGATGTTAGACACCGAACCCAGGCGTATTTTGAAAATACATGCACATTAATAGATAGCGCACTTTATCATTTTCTGCAGCATATTCGCTCATGTCCACAAGGTCACACTGATGCTGGCGGTCGATCCCTCCCACCAGTACTCGTCGCCTGGGGAAATTTTTCCTACCGGGCGCGTGTAAACTGTAAGCGTCTTGTCCCCATAAATATTTTTTGACATCAGATAATGCAGGATTAGCCCCTACGTCTGCTCTAACTGCATTGCGCAGCTTGTTAATACCTGATAGACCACCGGGGTGGGATGGATCATGATACATTCTGTGCATCACCCCCTCCATTGTGTAAAATAATGACTAGTTTCTTTTCAGAGCTCATGTTTTTTATTCACAATCATCAGCATGGTACCCGGACAGGGTTATATGATAAAACATATGTAGCCCGGGTAATTAGCTGACCCAAGACACAATACTGGGGTTCTTGCAGTTTTTATTTCGACCAACGCCGCGGGGCGACATTTCGTCAAAAACCACACATGTCAAACAGAACTAATATCCCGAAAGAAAATCACCTTCATCAAACAAATCTGACAAATACGACAGTGGGCTTCACTTCTCGAGACGGGAGCTCACACCGCTGCTCCACTACTCCTCGTCACAGGGGTCTTCACCATGCGACTCATTACAGATACAAAACCCATGCGTAATACTCCGCACGTCTCCATTTTTGGATCACATTCAAAACAGGAAGTAACCCAGAGTGTGTTGCACCCTTGGACAGACAAGACTAAATCAGACTTCGTCTCCCTTTTTTTCCTTTTCTCTGCAACGTTTATTCTCCCGATTCACTGTTGGGGTTTTTCTTTAGCATTACACACTGAGATCTTACCCACACACCGCTAATACATGCCCTGCGCTCTCTCGCTCTCTGCGCATACTCAAAAAAATTACGTCATCAAAATGATTACCTCTGACCTCTTAGCCGTAAAACAAGTCTGAAAAATATTTAAACTAATTGCAAAATAGTAATTAAACTGATTATGTTCCCCTCGTAAAACTTAACTTATACATTGTCAAAGCAAAGAATTTTTCCAGGTCGCAACAAGTGCACTTGGAGAAATTCGCTGCAGATTTTCCATTTGCTATGCAATACTGCCCTCTGGTGACCAAATGTAATGCACTGCTTTCTCCATCTTGAGGCACATTTACCCACATCAGAAAACCAACTTTAAACAGTGATAACATAAAATAACCATGAACAATACAAAATATAACAACTTACTTGGTTTAGGGGACATTTTGATACAGGTGAAAAACTACTTAGTCATTTACTTATACACGAGTTTACCATAAGTAACCACCCGGCTACACATACATGCCATAATGCTTAATGAATACAGAAACATTTAATGAAAAAACAGATGATGGTGGTGAGGTTCACAAATATTTAATGAAATCAGATATTTAATTAATACAAATGCGTTTAATGAATACAGATAATGATGATGGAAAGCTTCACAGATATTTAATGATGACAACGGATAGGCATGGTACAATGCTGTTTTCACGCCCAGGTGTCCACGAGGACTGACAGATTTTCAATTTCCGCAAAATTCTTGAAGCCCCAGACTTCTTCAGCTTTGATGCGTTTCTCTGAAGTCTTTTGGTTTTGCAGAATAACTTCGGCAGCCCCCGCGATTCTGGCATTTTCAGCAACCATGCCATTCTTGCGCAGGTATGCTGAGAGAGCCGGAATGAATTGGGCCGTCCACAGTTTCTCCATAACAAAGTCAAAATGACGCTCCATGAATTCTGCAGGGAACCCGTAAAGACACTCGTGATTTTCCTGGGACAAACAGTCGACCTCACAGGCTTGGCACCATTTCTCCCGGTCGACCCAGCATTGAGCTAGCGCTCTATACAGCAGGTGTACGACTGCTTGCTCAAGCATCAAAGGCCGCTGACTGCTCTTCATCTCGGGGACGCGGCGATGATGTCGGGTAAATCCCTCGATACAATTCCTCCTCCTCCTCCAGAGTCATGGGCCCGTCAATCTCTATTTTAGAAATATGAAATACAGCGTTAAACACAACTGCGCGCGCACGCGCACACACACACACACACACACACACACACACCTAACCATCACACTTGACCCCAGCACAGGGCTGCAGTTTCTTACCGTCCTGTCTCACAGGCTCTGAGTCGCATCTTGCTCAGCAGGCGAGAGACACATTTCCTCAGGAAATTCCATGTCATCATAAAGCAAGCATCTCCTAACCCCAGCAGCATCTGAGATACCCTCGTCTTCCCTGATTGCATTGTCAATCTTGGAAAATATGTGTTGCAACCCGCACCAGTCAGACCACTGGATAAAATAATTGGAATATGTTAATATGTTAAATATGTTAAAACAACAAAACTTGTCAGTGTCCAAATATTTATGGACCTAACTGTATGTTCTTTTGTGGTCAGTCTGAGTTTGTCTGGTGGATTACTAAGAACTGACCTACAAGCTCCTGTGTCACACAGGAATTTTATTTTAACTCCTTGTACCAACAATGTCACTTTTGGTTTTTCCTCATACAGCATGAGTTCAGTTACTCCTTCTAGGCTCAAAATGTTAGCTTCAGATGTGTGTCTTTCATCTCATTATTCTGTTCAGTGTGTGTATTTTGCATCTGACCTTTTTTGCTGTCTAGTCATGCAGAGTATCCTGCTCCTCCCTCCTGGTGCTCAGGGCGTGTCTTTCTAGGCCTACACTTATTATTTTAACAGGTTCCTTATCCCCCCCCTTTTTTTTGTTTTTTGAATTATTTTAATTACTGTTATTGTTTGGTTACTGATCTGATTGGAGGAGATGGAGCAGCTGATTAACTCACTTTATGTCACATTAATTATTTCTATGCTTTTATATTCTTCCCATGGTACCAATACTCTCTCTTGGCCTTATGCTCAAAAGCACTGTTGACACTGCACCAGGGTTCTTTTTGTTCCGGGTCTCCCACAGACCGCGGGGTTAGTTTACTTTGGGTCTCCCATAGACCTTGGGTTCATCCCGAGTTTCTGATTTCCTGAAAGCCCTGCTCGGTTTTACCCGAATACGTTTGAGCCAGTAGGCCACACAAATTTCGGTTTTGTTCGAATTTCAGAACTCAAGTCAAGTCAATGATATTTTTAGTAAGTGATCCATCTTGAAACCACCAACCTCTCAGCCTGATATGAGACAGTAATTCACTGAGACTCTACTCAGCTTGCATGATGTTACAACCCAATAAGGTCTAGGTGTCATGATCCGCACCATGCACTTCCTGTTTTATTTTGAAAAGGATCATGGCAGGATCTTGTTTTGGTTGTTTTCTGTTCCCTTGACCTTTTGACCTAATTAGTTATTGTCTTCACCTGTGCCTTGTTTTGTCCTTCACTTTAAGTACCTTGTTTCAGTCACTGCCCTTGGCCAGATCATCTGTTGTACCATGTCTGTTGTCTCACCTCGTCTGTTGGATCACGTCTGTTGTACCATGTCTGTTGCCTTACCTCGTCTGCTACCTACGTCCCACGCCTTGACTTCTGCCTGACTTCTGTTGCCACGTTCTACCCTGCTTGTTTCCTTGGTTTTTGGACCCTTTCGATCACGGTTTGTTCTTTTGTTTCCCCAAGGTTAAGTTTAGTAGTTTTGGTTTTCTGTGGTGTGTCCTCACCATGTTTTGTGTGTTCATCTAGTTTCCTTTTGGATTCAGGTTTGTTGTCTTGTTACCTTGTTCTTGCCCATTCCCTTTGTCCCTGCCTAGCCTCCCTTGTTTCTTATTGTTTCCCCTGTCGTTCACGTCCTTGCCCTGTCTTCTGTATTCCTGTTTGTTTTCTTTGACCTAGTGAGTTCCCGTTTTTTCTTGTAGTCCCGTGTGCCTGATGTTTTTCGTGCCTCTCGGTTTTTTTTTGTCTCGCCCTGCTCTTTGTCTCCGTCTGCTGGACATTTCTGTTTATTCTTGTGTTTTTCAATAAATGACCTTTGTTTTCACTCCTGAGTCTTGTGTGGGTGTGATGTGCTCCTGACCTAGTCCCTAGTTCATGACAGAATGATCTGGCCAGAAGAGGGACCACATATCACCTACCAGTGTTTCCTGACTCTCTGATTCCTTGTAACTCACTTCAGTCAGCATGCCCCGGCGACATCGCCGCCGAGCCCCAGTCCAGGACTGTCTGAGAGTAGGGGGGTTGTTTTGTTCCCCTTCTGCTTCGCCCCAGACAAGCCCACTCCATGTTCAAGCCCCCAACCGAGTGGATTTACTCACTTGGCTTGGTAATCAGGCCAAGAAAGACGATCCGTGGCACTCCAGGGGGTTTTTTCCAGACGACCCCCTAGACAGCGAGTATGATTCTGAGGATGACCTCTCAACACTTGTCCCCATTATGCATTTTGGAGGGTACTACCTCGATGATCCTGACCCCTGGGTCCCACCTGCTTCACGGTCCATCCGGCGACCCGGACGCCGAAGTCGTCGCCGTTCCAGGCAGCGGGAGACTCAGGATCAGCCCAACTTATACACCGAACCTGTTGCCAGCTATTCAGATGAGGAGGGAGATTACTTCCGGGATTCTGACCGGAACCCCTTCTGCGGAACCCGCCTGGCTATAAAGCCGGGAGGTCTGCCCCGGAGAAGCCGGCCCCGAAGGAAGCGCCCCGTCCCACGACCTCCTTCGTCACAGCAGTCTTCCACGCCGCAGCAGCCTCCAGTTCCCGAGCCTCCAGTTCCCGAGCCTCCAGTTCCCGAGCCTCCAGTTCCCGAGCCTCCAGTTCCCGAGCAGCCGCAGTCTCCAGTCCCGCTGTGCGCAAGTGTCGAGGTAGCTATGCAAGATCGGGAATCCAAACTAACTGAGATTTTCCAGTTAGCCGACCGGGTATCCACGCAACTGTCCCAGCTGTTGCGGGTGGTGTTTTCGGCCAACCCGTCAGCTGTACCGCTGTCACAGCAACCGGAACCGCCACAGCCATCCGGACCCGTGCCTCAGTGCGCCGACGACAACGTCCCCACTGAGGCCCATGACCAGGTTCCCGTGCCTCAGCGCGCCGACCACAACGTCCCCGCTGAGGTCTCTGTCCAAGTCCCCGTGCCTCAGTGCGCCGACGATGACGTCCCCGCTGAGGTTCCCGGATTGATGCCACCGGAGTCCCCGGAACCCCCGGGGGCGTCCGGACCATTGCCACCGGAGTCCCCGGAACCCCCGGGGGCGTCCGGACCATTGCCACCGGAGTCCCTAGGGTTGGAGCCCCTGGGACCGCCCGGACCCTTGTCTCCTGCGTCCCCGGAACCCCCGGGGTCATCTAGACCATTGCCACCGGAGTCCCCGGAACCCCCGGGGGCGTCCGGACCATTGCCACCGGAGTCCCTAGGGCTGGAGCCCCTGGGACCGCCCGGACCTTCGCCACCGGAGTCCCTAGGGCTGGAGCCCCTGGGACCGCCCGGACCTTTGCCACCGGAGTCCCTAGGGCTGGAGCCCCTGGGACCGCCCGGACCCTTGTCTCCTGCGTCCCCGGAACCCCCGGGGTCATCTAGACCATTGCCACCGGAGTCCCCGGAACCCCCGGGGTCGTCCGGACCATTGCCACCGGAGTCCCCGGAGTCCCCGGGGTCGTCCAGACCATTGCCACCGGAGTCCCCGGGGCTGTCCGGACCATTGCCACTGGAGTCCCTAGGGCTGGAGCCCCTGGGACCGCCCGGACCATTGCCACCGGAGTCCCTAGGGCTGGAGCCCCTGGGACCGCCCGGACCTTTGCCACCGGAGTCCCTAGGGCTGGAGCCCCTGGGACCGCCCGGACCTTTGCCACCGGAGTCCCTAGGGCTGGAGCCCCTGGGACCGCCCGGACCTTTGCCACCGGAGTCCCTAGGGCTGGAGCCCCTGGGACCGCCCGGACCCTTGTTTCATCAGCCCCCGGAGTCCCTGGGGCCATCCGGACTTCAGCAGCCGGAGCCGGAGCCAGGGCCTCTTCAGCAGCCCGAGCCGGAGCCGGAGCCAGGGCCTCTTCAGCAGCCCGAGCCGGAGCCGGAGCCAGGGCCTCTTCAGCAGCCCGAGCCGGAGCCGGAGCCAGGGCCTCTTCAGCAGCCCGAGCCGGAGCCGGAGCCAGGGCCTCTTCAGCAGCCCGAGCCGGAGCCAGAGCCTCTTCAGCATCCAGAGCCGGAGCCGGAACCTTCGCAGCAGCCAGAACCAGTACATCCTAAGTCTGCGCCACGGCAATCACCTGAGTATCCTGAGTATCCTGAGTATCCTGAGTATCCTGAGTATCCTGAGTCGCAGCGGCAGCAAGCAGAGCCCCTTGAGCCGCAGCGGCAGCCCTCTTGGCCAGTGCCAGGGTCTGCCCCCCTGAGCCGACCTGGGATCCATGTTGGCTGGGGGGTCTTCCCTTCGGTTCGGTCTGGAGACCACGTCCGCCGGAGAGGCCGCCCGCCAGGGCTGTCTCGGACCCTCGCCCGCCGGAGAGGCCGCCCGCCAGAGCGGTCTCGGACCCTCGCCCGCCGGAGAGGCCGCCCGCCAGAGCGGTCTCGGACCCTCGCCCGCCGGAGAGGCCGCCCGCCAGAGCGGTCTCGCATCCTCGCCCGCCGGAGAGGCCGCCCGCCAGAGCGGTCTCGCATCCTCGCCCGCCGGAGAGGCCGCCCGCCAGAGCGGTCTCGCATCCTCGCCCGCCATAGAGGCCGCCCGCCAGAGCGGTCTCGGACCCTCGCCCGCCGGAGAGGCCGCCCGCCAGAGCGGTCTCGCATCCTCGCCCGCCGGAGAGGCCGTCCGCCAGAGCGGTTCAGACTGTTAAGACTAGAGCCTAGTGACTCTGATTATTCCCTTTGTTGTTTTTTGGAACCTTGCCCTGAGAAACTTTTGGACTCTTGTCGGGCCCACCTGCCCGCCCTCTAGCTCCCGCCTCCTGAGGCCCCCGCCACCCGCCCTGTGGGTGGTAGTTCTCTTTTGTTTTTTGATGGTTCTGGAAGGCCGTCAGGAGCCGGCCTTTTAAGGGGGGGGTAGTGTCATGATCCGCACCATGCACTTCCTGTTTTATTTTGAAAAGGATCATGGCAGGATCTTGTTTTGGTTGTTTTCTGTTCCCTTGACCTTTTGACCTAATTAGTTATTGTCTTCACCTGTGCCTTGTTTTGTCCTTCACTTTAAGTACCTTGTTTCAGTCACTGCCCTTGGCCAGATCATCTGTTGTACCATGTCTGTTGTCTCACCTCGTCTGTTGGATCACGTCTGTTGTACCATGTCTGTTGCCTTACCTCGTCTGCTACCTACGTCCCACGCCTTGACTTCTGCCTGACTTCTGTTGCCACGTTCTACCCTGCTTGTTTCCTTGGTTTTTGGACCCTTTCGATCACGGTTTGTTCTTTTGTTTCCCCAAGGTTAAGTTTAGTAGTTTTGGTTTTCTGTGGTGTGTCCTCACCATGTTTTGTGTGTTCATCTAGTTTCCTTTTGGATTCAGGTTTGTTGTCTTGTTACCTTGTTCTTGCCCATTCCCTTTGTCCCTGCCTAGCCTCCCTTGTTTCTTATTGTTTCCCCTGTCGTTCACGTCCTTGCCCTGTCTTCTGTATTCCTGTTTGTTTTCTTTGACCTAGTGAGTTCCCGTTTTTTCTTGTAGTCCCGTGTGCCTGATGTTTTTCGTGCCTCTCGGTTTTTTTTTGTCTCGCCCTGCTCTTTGTCTCCGTCTGCTGGACATTTCTGTTTATTCTTGTGTTTTTCAATAAATGACCTTTGTTTTCACTCCTGAGTCTTGTGTGGGTGTGATGTGCTCCTGACCTAGTCCTTAGTTCACGACACTAGGGGGAAGTTTTAGGGAGTAACATACAGTACATGCCAGATGTAGGAAGGCAAACAGATATTTATTTACAGGACAAAAGAACCTACGATTCTTACAATACAGAGCAGGAAAATGGGTTGACTCTGGAGTTAAAACATACTCTAACAGCAATGAATAATAAAAAACAAAAAGCCAGAAAAAAACCAAAACCTCCAGGTCTATGCAAATACAGTCAACATAAGAAATAACAAAAAGAGAGCTAGGTGGCTGACTAGACCGACCTGCTATACAGCAGTAAAGGCGCTGAGCAATGTTACAAAACAGAGGTAGCAAAACCCACACAGTAGTAGCAAGACAAAAGCGCCACGCAGTGTACAAACCTAGCAAATCTAACACACAGAAGTCTGAGGAAGAGTCACAACACCAAAGGTGAACTGACCACAGGCAAGGCACAGCTCACCCCAAGCAGTGGACACACCAGGCTCTAAATACACAATGTGCTGAGGTGTGGATAGCTGATTGGTGGAAGTCTGGAGCGTTAGGCCAATCAGGCGAAGAGGCGCGGTCCATGGTTGATCTTCTTGCAGCTGCTGATTCGCGACCCTGTCGGCCAATGACAATCCAAAACAGCTCCACCAACCGGTCGGAGGTTTATTTTCGGAATCCCAATCATCCTCCCCGTGGTGCACTCAGACGGAACACAAGAAAGCAACAGTACAACGGAGGGGGCGAGGAACAAGCAGGCCGGTGGCCGTAACACATGACCTGAAGGACCCAGGACCACCCGGGGGTCCCAGAGAGCCAGAAACTCCCAGGGACTCCCTTCACACCAAATTCAATACTCTGTTTTAAGTCACTTATAAAATTCCCCTTACCTTACAGGAGTCCGTCTCTGGTCTCTCCTTTCAAAGTTCAATCGCGTCACTCCTCTCCCCTCAAAGCAGATCCTAGCCTCTCAATGCTCCAAACCGTTCCCTTATGGGACCGGGGCGGAGGGCTTTCAGTCAGGAGTCTTAAGACTCCCCCGTGCACGGTTTGTAGGTCCAAACCTGGAAGGAAGAGGAGATGTTGCGACTCAAGACGAGCCCCCAATTTGTTAGGTAAATTCTTTTAACAAATAGACTCAGAGGACGAACTTCGGTCAGATTATATAGAAGTTTTACTTTCAAGCAGCAACAGTCACACAGCACCTTGGTACAGCATGAGGGTCACTGGCTGCTTGCAGCCCAACACATCAGTTTTCATGGAAATACAAAAGGAGGTGATTTCTCACAGAAAGACAGAAAGACATCTGGGCCCTTATCAAATAGTCAAGGTCAGAGCAAACTGTGCTCACTGAGAGCAACAATTATATTTCCACAATACACAATAGGCCCCATTCAGAAGTGTCTCAGTTCTACTACAGTAAGGTGGATCAGGTCACAGGAGGGTCAACATTTTAATTTCTCTAACTGTGTGTGTGTGTGTGTGTGTGTGTGTGTGTGTGGACGTACGGTTGTTGAGCTCTCCAGTGTGGTTGCTCAGGGGGATGATCTCCATCCTCTGCTGTCCGTACAGGTAGTAGTCCAGCTCCTCCGATGTGAGTTTGAACCTGGTGGCTCCTTTCCCGCCCTCCTCGCCGCCTCCCCCGCTGCCGCTCTTCACGCTGGACGACACGACCCCCACCCCCCCACAGCTCTGCTCTTTGGCCTGATGGAGGAGCCCCGCTGCTGGGTTGTGACCCTGCTGCTGGGTGTCTGGGGGGACCACCACCATCAGATCTCCTCCTCCTCCTGGACATCCTCCTCCACCGGGCCCAGCACACACCGGGGCCAACGCCTGCCCAAAGAGCGCGATCTGCTGTGGGACAGGCAGCTGGGAGAGTCCTGCAGAGGTGGAGATGGAGATGGAGGAGGTCGGGGCGAGGGCTACTGCTGCTGCTGCCGCTGCCGCCGCTGAAGAAGAGGAAGCTGCCGGGGACGATGTGGAAGAAGAAGATGAGGAGGTGCAGTGCGCGGAGGCCAGGAGGTGGCTGTGCAGGCGAGACGGGCGCAGGCTGTCCACGGGGATGGAGAGGCGCTCAGGTGGAGGCGGCGGCTGGCCCAGAGGAGTCTTCAGCTGCGCCTGAGGGAAGAGCTGCTGCCAGTGCTGCAGGTAGGACGGGTCCACCTTCAGGAAGGCCGAGCCGCTCGGGTCACGGGGACGACCAGAACAAAACCAGCAGACGGAGTCCGGAGTGTGTGTGTGTGTGTGTGTGTGTGTGTCACTGTCAGGAGGCAGGAGTGTGTGTGGTCTCTGCTTTTCCAGTAAAGATTTAGCTGCTCAGCCTGTTGCTGATGTGAATAAGAAGCATCTTCTGCTCAGTAACGTGTCAGAGTCAAACGTCACCTTATTCGTGGTTCAAATATGAGACATAAAGTCATTTGGTCGTAAAGCTTCAGCTCATGTAGCTGCTTTAAACCTGAGACAGAAAACAAATATAGACTTTTGTCTGGACTCTGATCAGTCAACAGCAGGATGACAGTGGAAATCAGCCCATTTCAAATAGTTTGTGTGTGGGCAGAAGTGTGTGTGTGTACTTGTATTGCTATCTTTGTGAGTACCATTTTGAGCATATTTCTATCAAAGTGAGGTCATTTTTCTGGTCCTCACTTTTTTCAGACCCCTGTTTGGGGGTTAAGACTTAGTTTTAGGGGTAGGGTTAGGGTTAGGGTTAGGTAAGATTCATATCTAAGACCCAGCAGCAGTGAAAGTCAGTCCCAACGTCATTAGTGAGAGTTTAGTGTCTTATTTGTAGAGTTTGTGTGTTTAGATCTGATTTGCAGTGTGTGAGAGATGATGCTTTGAGGCCTTTAAGTGGCTCCGTTCCTTCAGGGGTTCTACTGGATTTAAGTCAGGACAAACAACGCCGTGTTCATAGTCCGGTCTGTAAATGTCTCCCCCTACAGTTTGCAGCCTCAGACCAGGACCCTCCTGTCAGGTCTGGTTTCAGTCTTAGCAGGTGGAGTCATGTTGTTTCGTTCACAGGTTCTTGAATAACACTTTTGTGGTTTACTGTGTGATTCCAGTGGTGACGTGTTTAGATCAGCATCATTAACATTTCAAGTTAGGTCACTTTTACTGATCTAGTCCAATATCACTGAACACAATCTGAACAGCTTAAACAGCTTCTATCCTGAACCACGTCCTGATGATGGTGCAGGATCTAAAAGCTCTAAACATTAGGCGCATTCGGACCAAACAGTGTGAGGGAACCAGTTCTAAGAACTTCTCCAATGTGGAACGGACCCAAGAGCTACAGACCTTAAGGGTCTTTTTCTGTTCGTATCCATAACATAAGCTGGTGGTTGCTATAGCAACATTATTTCGACAGCAACACTAGTGAAACTTTTCATGTTTTGGTTTGATCCATCAAGATCTCTGACTTTTCTGAGGTGTTTAGGCAGCCTGGACTTTTGGCATTGGTCTCTGTCAGTTTTCTTCCCTGTTAAAAACTGTTACTACTGAAGTGAACTTGGTGAAATTCAATTCAATTCAATTCAATTTTATTTGTATAGCGCCAAATCACAATACAAATCATCTCAAGGCACTTTACAAAAACTAAAACTAAAAACCCAACAAATCCCTTATGAGCAGCACTTGGCGACAGTGGAGAGGAAAAAACTCCCTTTAACGGAAGAAAAAAAACCTCCAGCAGAACCGGGCTCAGTTTGGGCAGCCATCTGCCTCGACCGGTTGGGGTGAGTGGATAGAGCAGAGAGAAAAGAACAGCAACAATAAACAACAAACAGACACTGCAAGTTGGTGGGGCCAGTAACTGCACATCAGTGATAAACAGCTCCAGGACCAGGGACACCTGCAGAAGGTACAGAGAGAACAGAGAGAGAGAGGGAGAGAGCACAAACTAGGGGAGAGAGAGAGCACAAGGTTAGTAACATTCAATGATGGAATATACATGAGGTGGGAGAGAAGGGGGGGGGGGGGTTAGGGTAGGGGAGCTCAGTGCACCGATGGTCCTCGGGCAGTCTAGGCCTATAGCAGCATAACTAACTAAGGGATGGTTCAGGGTTGCCTGAAGCCAGCCCTAACTATATGCTTTGTCAAAGAGAAAGGTTTTAAGTCTAGCCTTAAAAGTACAGAGAGTGTCTGCCTCCTGAACCCAGGCTGAGAGCTGGTTCCACAGGAGAGGAGCTTGATAACTAAAGGCTCTGCCTCCCATTCTGCTTTTGAGAACTCTGGGAACCACAAGTAGGCCTGCACTCTGAGAGCGAAGTGGTCTATTGGGATAATATGGCACTATGAGGTCTTTAAGGTATGAAGGAGCTTGATTATGAAGGGATTTGTATGTGAGAAGAAGGATTTTAAATTCTATTCTATATTTTACAGGGAGCCAATGAAGAGAAGCCAATATAGGAGAAATATGATCTCTCTTGCTAGTTCCTGTCAGGACTCTGGCTGCGGCATTCTGGATTAATTGGAGGCTTTTTATTAAGATATTAGGACATCCAGATAGTAATGAGTTACAGTAATCTAGCCTTGAGGAAACAAATGCATGGACTAGTTTTTCTGCATCATTTTGAGACAGGATGTTCCTAATTTTGGAAATGTTGCGCAGGTGACAGAATGCAGTTCTAGAAATTTGTTTTATGTGTGAGTTAAAGGACATGTCCTGGTCAAAAATAACTTCAAAGTTTTTTTTCAGTAGTGCTGGAGGCCAGGGCTATGCCATCTAGAGTAGCTATAATTTTAGAAAAGTTATTTCTGAGATTTTTAGGCCCAAATATAATGACTTCTGTTTTCTCCGAGTTTAAAAGTAAAAAGTTACTGGTCATCCAGGCCTTTATGTCAGTTAGACAGGCTTGAAGTCTGGTTAACTGGTTTGTGTTAACAGGTTTAATAGATAGATATAACTGAGTGTCATCCGCATAGCAGTGGTAATTAATAGAGTGCTTCCTAATGATATATCCTAAAGGAAGCATGTACAGGGTGAACAAAATCGGTCCTAGCACAGAACCTTGTGGAACTCCATAACTAACTTTTGTTCGTGTGGAAGGTTCATCATGGACATGAACAAACTGGAATCTGTCCGATAAATAGGATTGGAACCACTTTAATGCTGTTCCTCTGATACCAATCACATTCTCCAGTCTCTGTAATAAGATGTTGTGGTCAATGGTGTCGAATGCTGCACTAAGGTCTAGGAGGACAAGTATCGAAACAAGTCCATTATCTGAGGCTAAGAGAAGATCGTTGGTAACTTTCAACAGTGCTGTTTCTGTACTATGATGTGCTCTAAAACCTGATTGAAAATCTTCAAATAGTTCATTCCTGTGTAAGTGGTCTGATAGCTGCTTAGCAACAGCTTTTTCTAGGATTTTAGAAATAAATGGCAGGTTGGATATTGGTCTATAATTAGCCAAGACTCCTGGATCAAGACTAGGCTTTTTGAGTAAAGGTTTGATTACTGCAGTCTTAAAGGCCTGTGGTACGTAGCCTCATACTAGAGATAAATTTACCAAGTCCAATAAAGATGAGTTCATTAATGGCAGGGTGCCTTTAAGCAGTCTAGTCGGGATGGGGTCCAAGAGACACGTTGATGATTTCGATGAAGCAACTACTGATGTAAATTCAGAGAGATCTATAGGAGAGAAGCAGTCTAAACATAACTGAGGTCCTACAGATGATTCAAGAGCTACTGTAGTAAAAGATTTATTTATTGCAGGTATAGGAAGCATCTGCTGAATTTTCTCTCTAATAGTTGTGATTTTATTTGTAAAGAAACTCATAAATTGGAAATGTGGATGTTAGTGCTGCAAGTTAGTGTTTGATGAATCAGCATGAATGTACGTGGTTCCTGTTGTACTGAAATGTACCTAATCTGATCTAGGAGCTAAAAAAGTCCTCGAAAACAGCGTTTTAAGGACTGCTGTAGTTCTCAGTTCCTGCGGTTCCTACACAAAAAGCAGAACTTCCTCCAAAAATTCTAAGAATTATGGAGAAGTCCCTCTGGTCTGAAAGTGCCTTAGTTCACCGTGAGAAAACCATCAAAGTGTGAAGCACATGTTTTATTCAGATAATTAAGCCTGAACAGAACCATGCTAACGGCTAATGCTGCAGCCTGCAGGGATTCACTATTAAAACTACATTTAGGTCCCATTAAGTCCCAGGAAGACCCTTGGTCTGATATTGAATCTGACCCTAAATCGGTTGTTGTGTTTCACTCATTAGTTTACTCCAAAACAAAACAAGGTGTGAAAAATGACTTTTGTCAAACATTCATGTTCTTCAGTTCGGTCATGTTCAGCCTGACACTGGAGCCAGTGGGACTTTTGCTTTTCTTTATCAGAATGGTTGAAGGTGTTTTTGAGGAGCATCTTTCTCAGCGGTTCATGTAAACGTGATCAGGTATTCTGGGTAGGCCTGGATGTCGTTGAAGACCACGAACATGGTTGGGTTGGCGGTTTTATCGGTGACGCTGTCGTACAGGTCTGCAGCGTTCCCCGAGCCTCTGCTGGGCGGAGTGATCATTCCAGCTTTGCCCTGGGTAAAGTCTCCAGCCAGGACTCTGGTCAGGTACATGCGTTTGTGCCCCTTGGCGTCGGGTTTGGCGTAGCCCACCGAGTAGGCAGGGTCCACAGCAAAGTAAGAGCCATTACCAAACATCGCACCTGCAGAAACAGAAAACAGACTCAGACAAGTCTTGTTGGTTTTCAGATTGTTTTCAGATGATCCAGTCTCGATCCTTAAATCCTGGTTCTGTGCTTCAGGCTGCATCATGTGAAATCTATTGTAACGTGCACAAAAAGGTTATTTCAGGTTGAGGTAACATGGCTGCCAGGTGCTGTGCGAGTCTCGACAGTCCTGGGAGCAGAGAACAGTCGAGGTCTGAGCAGGAAACTCACCGTTTGTTCCTGCGTAGCCGCGGTTGAAGCCCTTGGTGTTGATGAGGTCGATGGAACCGGCCCCGGTGCCGTGAAACAGCAGCTTTTCGTTGTTCGTGTGTTTGTTCTTCACCTCCATCTGTTTCTTCATGAGCTGGTAGTTCTGCCACAGCGTCGCGTTCTGGACTCGTTCAATCTGCCAACAGAGACATCAACACATTACTTGTTGCTCATTTTCACTCTGCTGCTGTTACTTTGTGGTGGTGAAGCCACAGTGACGTAGAAACTGTCCCAGGACATTGAACCTTCATCAAAACAATTTCTATGATTCTGATCAGTGCAGGAAATGCTGAAAGTTTGATATTAGCTGAGCAGGCAGTGAACATACACTGATGATGTTTGGAGTGAGGCTGGTCTTTGTAAGTTCTGTCTTCACTTCGTCGTATTCTTTAGATCCTGCAGCCACAGGAAAGAGTTTCAGCAGCGCCCCCTTCATGTCCTCCCAGTGCGGCGGCAGAGCAGCGTCATCTGCAAACAGCGTCAGACTGAAGGTTAGGTCCAGTTTCACACAACCTGCATGTCACTGCCAAAGTGCTGAGGCCGAACCGTCAGTATCAGAAAACACGGGTCCACAAACTGCAGCTGTTCAGGTCACGTCCGACCCGTCTGACCTGAAGAACAGCTGGTTAGAGACCTGGGCAGGAGCTCAAGACTCAGCCACTCACAGGACTTCATAAAGAATGTAAGTCAGTCAGCTAACAGGGAACCATCTGAACCAGGACCTGAATAAATACAGCACATGGAAACAGCTGGAAATGTGGCCTGTGTGTTGTGATTTGTTCATTTGTTCAATCAGATTTTTTGTTGTTTAACTGTAAATAATGTTTTTTTAGGCAGCAAAGAATTTTTGTTAGCAAGAGCCAAGACCGTCCAGCTGTTTCTTCAGGTCAAACAGACAGAGAGTCGACCTGAAGGTCTGAAGACAGAAGAGGGACCAGGTGAAGGCCCAAACACTCTGAAGACTCTGTTCTAACCCTGAAAAGAATCAATGTTTTGGACACAGCAGTTCATGCTCAGATCTACTGAGTAACTGCTGCCAGACACAGAGGCACCTGACCTGGCCCTGACCTGCTGAACTCACTTTCAGTTTGACAAGACAACGAGTGTTTCTAGGAAGCTTTTTGAAGAAGTTCTACTTCTGCAAATGTTCTCAGCAGTCTGGAGTCACAGCCAATCAGATCGTCAGCCTGCCAGCACCAATATGCCTGAAACAGATGTTCAGTGAATAGAAATGTTCCTGATGTTTAGAAAACTGGGCGATAGTGGCTCCTCACCTGTTCTGGACTGGGACTGTGATTGTACTGACCCTGTTAAATGTGAGATCCTCACCCTTCAGGTCTTTTCTAAGCAGCTCCACCTCGTTACGTCTGTTTTCTGAAACAGCTCTTCTCAGCATCACGTCGGCCCTGTACATCTCATCGTTGATCTTGATCCTCACGCTTTGTTTTTTCTCCAGAGCCTCTTCCAGCTGGAGGTTGGCGTACATGTCGAAGGGAAACATGACCCCACTGCTATGACAAAACTGCCACTCGACCCGTCCAACCAGCAGCAAGGCCTTGCTCCTCTGGTTCTCCAGCCTCTCCACCCGCCGCAGGATGTCCCTGATGGTGAGTGACAGACAAGTCAAACTAGTATTTTAACTCTGAATCTTAAAGGGGGAGGCCAGTGAATTTCTACATGTTTCTTATTTTCCACATGAACTCTGTCTTTTTCCAAAAACCAGCTCCAGAGAGAAGCTGCAGTGGAACCAGAGCCTGTAAACAGTGACGGCCGTTCTCAGCGTCTGGAGCTGGTTTTTGGAAACAGACGGGCCTCCCATTGTTGGTGAGGAAGAACCATGTGAGCCAGGTCAGCGGTGTGGCTCCCTGCTGGGTTTGTAAATAGTCTGCCCCTGTTTGCTGACCTGACTGCAGCCTCGGCGGTGAAGACGTCCCTGGTCAGGCCTTCCAGCTGGATACTGGGCTCCTGGCCCCCCAGCCCTTTGTCTAAACGGAGGCTGATGGTCAGTTCCCTCTGCAGGGCCTGCAGCTGATCCACGTCGTCCGGCGACAGCTCACTAATATACTGGTCTCTGATGGTTCTCTTCGCCTGCTCGGCCACAATCAGGTCCAGGATCTTTCTCTTAGCCTGACTCACAGCCTGTGGGGGGGATACCAGACACATTGTTGTATCTTTACATGAAACTTTAGTGTTTCCAGTCAGATTTAATAAACCATTTTACTGTATTTCTGAAATTATTCAGTAATGGCCCCCGGCTGCTGTGGAAAGATCCACTGTCTGCAACACATCAGCAGCTGGACACACCACATGTTTATCAGTCCTGTTCCTGAGCACACTGCTCAAACCTCCATCTCTGCACACAGAGCCAGGCCACCTTGACGCTAAGCTACGCTAAATATTGGAATAAACTCACATATTTGCTCTTGTACTTTATGTGGAGGATTAAAAAGTTTATTTATCATCAGGAGCAGATTCAAATTAAAGTTGTCCACCCCTGTTGATCATGTGCTGCCCTGATCCTCAGTCCTGTGAACGTGTGAGAACAGGAAGGAAACATGATGCAGCTGTAAAATACGAGTGAACTTCCCTAAATGAAGTATTTTCTCCTGTCAGTCTACAATAAAGTTCTGATGGAGCTGATGTGTTTACTGTGTCCACATGTTCCTTTCAAAGCAAAGAGCTCAAACCTAAACTCAAACCTTGTTGTTGTCGGCGCACAGCTGGAACACTATGGACTCAAACTCCTCCTCCAGACCAGAGGTGCCACTGTTGGGCCGCTCCTCCCCGGGTCCCGTAAAAAACGAAGTGACGGATTCTGAAACAACATGAAACAAGAATCAGTGATCACATGTTCCTGCTTCAGCATGAACACACACTGTAGTTTGTTCTGACTGTCCCACACGCCACATAGACCACCACAAAGACCAGATCTGGATTCATCCACCACTGAAAATAGTCCCCAGCTAATGAAACTACAGGAATCTTAGGAAATAATTGTTTTTTTAAATGAAAGTATTTAGATTTTTGGCTTCAGCAGCAACGACTGAGCTCAGAGACACAGACTGAAGCACAGAAACCACAACTGAGTCTGCGCATCGATTAAAACCAGGCTGGACAGCTCCAATGTTCTTATCGTGTAAGAAAGAAACCACAACCTCCCTGTTCTGACCAGGGTTGAACCCAGAGGATGGATTTACCTTTGAACTTGGTGAAGACGCTCTTCTCCTCCACCTCCTGGCCCTGGCGGCTCCTCATGCTCCTGTGGAACTCCGTCGTCATGGCGGTCTGGAAGATCAGGATCTTCACGCTGCGAACAAACCTCGGCTGCTTCTTCCTCACAAACTCCACCACCGCTCCGACCATGGCGTCCGCCACCGCCGACGGGCTGGCCCCTCCCTGACCTGAGGGGGCAGACGAGGACCGGTGATGATGACGATGATCAGAGGAAGCACGTGAGGATCCGTGTGGAATGTGACAGTGGTCAGTAAACGTTAAAGCAAGTCTGCATCAGTGAGAGTCACTTTAGAGTCACAGCCCCCAGAACCAAGAGGAACTATTCCCCACATTCTCCTCAGTCTGATGCTCGTCTGCAGGAACAGAACAGTGGAGGCACGAGGTTGTTTGGTTCTTGGTTCTGTGGAGCTTCATACTTACAGGAATACGACAGAATGTTAGTGAAAGTCTGTTTCAGCTCTGGTGTGATGCTTTAAGTGAAACAAACTGATCTCTGCAGGTTTGTGACACTTTAAACTGTAAACCCAGCCAACAGTGACATGACGAGATGAACACAGGAAGAAAACAAGACGAAAGAGGCTGAAACTAGACCGAACAACAGTGAGGTTCTGGCACAGACCTGTTCCCAGGGCAGGTAAGGACACGGAGCTGAACTTGTTCTCCTCGCAGACGTTCAGCACCCTGAGAACCATCTCGTTGATCTTTGCAGGATCGTTCTGGCCGACGACGTGCAGGATGTTTTTACCCGGCAGCTTCCCCGCCGACGTCCTGATCATCGGACTGGACTGGTAACCTGGTGAGTTCACTACAGAGAGAAACCAAACACGCGTGGGACTGAAGCGTTAAAGTGCAGGCAGCAGAACTCTTAACATGGGACCTGTGTGAACCAGGGGGATCCTGAATAAACAAACGTGGATAGATGAAGGTTACGTACCGATCTGTGAGCACTCCTCCTCCACTGCTGATCCAGCCCCGTCTAAGATCGCCTTGGACACTCCTGAGGAACGACAGAGCAGCAGGTTCAGGAAAAGGTGCTACCGATGCTTCGAAGCAAAACACCAAACTGTTTGCACGTCTTTGCATTTCTTGTTCTCACTGATCAGTTTTTAGAGAAATGAACCTTCTTCAGTTCAGTTCTGAGGGAAAATCAGTGATTTGAGTCAGTTTGAGTCAAGAACTGATCCTGGATTAAAACTCAAACTGTGTTTCAGGTGTGACAGCTGCAAAATGCAGTTGCAGTAGCTGCTTTTCAACCAGCAGAGGGCAGTAAATAAAAACCTAAATATTTAGAAGACAATAGGAATCAACCAACAGCTCACTAAATACACAGGGACTCTGGTTGGCAGCTGAGAAACTGGTTTCTGGGTTCAGGGACTCGGCTCAGGAAGAAAACTTAGCAGTCACCTGACTTAAGGGTGAAGTCCGGATTGGAGGAGTTGACAATGACATCACTGGACTCCTTGGTGATGTCACCTGATGACACCTCGAGGGTGAGCGCACCCATCTGCATCTGGTGTATGCCGAGGGAGGGGGACAGGACTGGGCCGATAGAGGCTGAGGCTGAGAGAGAGAGAGAGAGAGAGAGACACACACACACACACACACACACACACAGACACACTCATTTTCAATCTGCAGCTCTCACTACAAACGTCACACTGCAGTGGGCGGAGTTTCTGCACGTTTCAACCAATCAGCAGCTGAATCCACTGGTTAGTTTACTGGTCACCAACAGGAACCAGTTACCTCTGCTGCTGTTTGGACTGACAACCTGAAGACTTTCATCTCTCCACTATCACCGACCGAGGCTCTAAAATTATGGACTAAACTGTATTTAAGTCACATTGTGTCTCCAATGAAACAATAATTACTGACGGAACTAACTGGTCTGTAGATTTAAGGCTGTTCTGTATCAAACTACACTGGTGATGTGGCTGTTTAGCCTGAAGTGTCAGTGTCAGACTTAACGTAACGTTTAGGTGAATGAAAAGACGTCAGGAAGAACCAACCAGCGAAGGTCAGAGTGGCTCTGAAACAGTCCGGTCTGGTCTTTGAGCAGCTGCGTTCAAACCTCATGCCTCTTCTTCACAGATCAGGTCTGTCTGTTCTCGGCACCGTGGTTGTTCATGAGTGCAGGGGGGGAACACATGAAAGGTGCTGGAGGCGTCTTACCTGAGGGCTGCTGTGACTGGCTGGATGTTTGCCAAACTGGAGGCTCTTTAAAATCCTGTGGCTCTGGTTGGACGTTTCTCTGGGCGGTCTGACCTCTGAACTCTCTGATGAAACACTGACAGACAACGTGTTGACATTTTATCTTATTGCAAGTCTTTTTTCCAGTGATGCACATGTTCTGAGCAGAAACCTGGATCTGAACAGCTGCAGCAGAACCTGTGGGATGTACTATGAGATCAGTGGGTCAGCCAGGACTGTTGAGTCTGAAGCCAGTTTGGAGCTGGTTATGTTCCAGGTTTCAGCCTAAATCAGCTACAAAAACCCCAAACTCAGCTGTTTCATTAACCACATTACCATCTGTGGAAAATCCTGAAAACCTTAAAGCACAAAATCTACTCAGGTCTCTGCTGAGACATTGAGTCATTAGATGCCGAGCGATCCGTCGGTTGTTCCTGACAAGGTTCTGCATCAGGTTCTACTGATCCCTGGCTAAAGGAACGTGTTATCTGTGCAGGCTGCTGGAGCCACGTGCTCACAGTGGCACAGACAGTTTGCAGAACTTTTTGCCACTGGATCCCACATGAATCCAGTTGGTGATACAGAAAATCTGAGCCAGAATCCTCAGCGTGCCGGGCTGCTCTGTGAATGTGTTTGTAGTGTTTCCTGAGCTTCACCTTCTGTACGATGTTTTTGTGCTTTTCAACGTAGTTTAACAATCTGTGCTAGTCCCCAGATCCAGACTCAGACAATGAGGAGACCGGACTTTTATAGTCACAGCCCCTAAACTCTGGAACAGTCTCCCTTCTTGGGTCAAATTTAAAACCCCCTTAGAGACACGTTTGTTTCATCAAGTCTTTGTACTCTCTCTATTTGATGTTCAGCACGTTGGTCAACATTAGCTGCTGTTGTACTTTGTTGTAAACCCCCACCAGAGTCTTTTTCCCCACATGTTTATCTTCTTCTTTGGAAGAACCTGGTGCCTACATTACCCACAATGCAACCTATGCCTGACCAATTACTCTTGCCAATAAATGAGAACCGATCTGTTGAGCTGCAGAGAACACACACTTACATCCACAGTTTGGCTGCTGCTGGGGTGAACGACGATGGCCACCTCCTTCAGATGGCGAGGAGCTTTCCTGCGGCTGAAGGAGTGGATCTCTGTCAGCAGGACTCTGGACACCAGGTCCTTGGGGAAGCTCAGGTTTCCTGGTAATAACTCAGATATATTTATACTAAGTAAAACACAACCCCCTAAGGTCCATCCTGGGACGTCCCTCATGGACTGAGCCTGTGATCTTTCCAAAGCCAATGTCAGAAACAGTTTCTCTGTATTTTGTAAGTGCATAAGTAAATACCCGACTTTCCCTTTGGGAGTTAATGGTTTATCTCGTCACAGTAAATGAAAACTAGGATCTGCATAGAGACAAATAAGAAAGTGATTATTTTTGGGTTGTGTGCATTGACTATGAGTTAGTGGTGTTTTAGTGGGTTGTGTGAAAAGTCTTATGGACAGTTGAGTCGTTTCTTGTTTCACATTTAGCAGGGACCCCAAACATCCAGGCTTCCTTCCAACCTTAAGGGAACCACAAAGGACCAGTAATGGATTTAAGGACAAGGCTCAGTGTAGAATAATTCATCCCACACCTGCTGATCAGTTTGGTCACTGTATTTCTTACAGGTTGGTAGAAGCAGAAAAGCTTGTGGGTCTGGTGGGTCTGGTGGGTTTGGTGGGTGGACCAACACCCTGACCTGTGATGTTCTGAACTCTTCATGTATGTGAATGTGGAGGCCAAGAAGTAGTGATGGATCATGAGCATCATTAAACTCAGTCCTTCAGTCTTTAATATGTGTGAGATGAGACCATGGGTTTAACACTATGTAGATTATTATTAAACATTATTATTAGACATTATTTACTGACAGCGTTCTGTGGCTCCATGTTCTCTTCCTAACTCAGAGAAAGGGGGTCAGGTCAGCGACGCCCCACCTGAAAACATCCGAGCCTGTCCTGATGTTGCATCTCTGGCAAGTGAAAATAATGTTTGGTGGTTTATGTTTCCATGTCAGTTTTGTTGGAAGCCATATTTATTTTCCCTGTTTATTATTGGAGGTGTCTAATGTGCTGCTGGTTTGATTCCTGCCGCCTTACAAAGACCCACAGGGGGACCAAGGGTCGCTGTTGTTGGATTCACAGTAGAATTCTTGTCCTGTGGTTTAAACATAAGTACGTTTGAGAAAGATCAGGTCTGTATGTTCTTTGTGTGTCTAATAGCAAGAAGAGATGAATCAATAAATGTTTATTGATGAATATTGATCTCAGGCGAGACGCTGATCACGCTGTCGGATCATTGGTGTCTGAGTAAAAGTCTCCCTGAAGCTCAAACTGCACAGCTTTTAGATCAAAGCTTTGTCGTTTTCCTCTTCCTGTGACTGTGACTGTTATTTTTCCCAGCCAGAGAAAACTGTTCTTTAAAATAAACACACAAATAAATGGAAGCATTTTATTAGCAAGAATTGATTATTGGTTATTGATTAATGATTCAGATGATTCAGACGTTGAGATGATGAAAACATTTGATCACAACAGCCTTAAATGAGTTAAATGAGTACGATGGAAATATCAGATACATTTTAAAGGAAAACATATAGAAGTTTATCAGCTTGTAATAAATGAAGTGATTGATGCAGTAATACATGAAGCCACTTTCCTTCCTCTAGCTGGACATAGATAAGTCTATAGCCTGATTACTTAGACAAGGACTAATTTCACTGCCGACATCAGCACCAACTACTGTCAGGTCGACCTCTGCAGTAAAACCTGTGTCCTTTTGTTGTGGTGTCCTTCTACGAGATTTTCTACCTTGTTGTGATATGACAACAAAGTGGAAAAGGACAAGACTGATAACGGTAACAGTAACGATAACCCAACCTATGACAGAGGACCAGAACCTTTCCTCCCATCTTAGCTCACACTCTTGCAGCAGTTGCCCACTGACACCTCTGCCTCTCCAAAAACCACCTTTAAATGTCCACACTCATGTGCGTCACCAGTCCAGCCTCTCAGTACAATGTTTACAGTACTTTGTCTGGGTCCAAAGAATGTCAGCAAAACGGCATCAGGTCGATGTTGGCAGTCAAATTTCAGTTCTGCCTGTGAACTGAAGTACAAAACATCTGTGGCGTTGTCCTTGGCACAGTTATCAATGGTCACTGAGTTGTTGTGGAAAGCCAACATGTAAACGTCATGTCCATCACCCCCAACCAGATAATCCCCCCCAGTGGACACCAACACATCGTTGCCATCTGAGCCTTGCAGAAGAGAACTTTCATACCCAGACACCAGGATATCAGAGTAGATGGTGCCAATAACGGTCTCCACATCCTTCAACACGTCCCCCTCAGCATCAGCATAACGGCCTTGTCCCGTCAGCAGGTTCACATAAACCCCTTTACCCTTGTCATGATCACCCCGGTACAGAACGGTGTCCCTGCCAGGGCCTCCATCCACTAGATCTGCCCCTGGTCCAGGAATGAAGATGTCACTGCCAGAGTTTCCCATCATCGTGTCATTTCCATCCTCGCCATAAAGGGTGTCGTCTCCCGTGCCACCAATCAGGATGTCCGCTCCACTTCCTCCAATCAGTGTATCGGCTCCTTCGCCTCCTTCCAAGGCGTCATCCTTCTCCCCACCAATTAGAGCGTTATCTTGATCATTTCCTAGTATAGTGTTGGACTGGGACTGACAACCTTGGACTGTGTGGACCTTTGACAGATTTCTCTGAGAGCTGAGGTCCATACGGCAGTCAACCTGTGGTTGTTTCAGAATCACTTTAAAAGCTTCGATCTGAAAGAAAGGAGCATTTCCAGTGGAGTTTAGTGAGTTCAGTTTGAACAGGACTCCGTCAGAGCTCTGGAATTCCAGGTGCTGATGTTGGTAACTTCTCTTGTAGTTTAGCAGACTGAGCTTGAATTGTTCCCCTTTTGACGTGATGGTCACTTCTACATCTGCTGTTGACGGTGAGTCCAGTGTGACTTTGCCTCCATCGATGAAATCCATGTCAACCAACAGAGTGTCAGTGTTCAGATCGTCTGCAAAGTTATCGATTATTGTGTTGTTCCCATATCCAGGTTTGATTATGTAGGTGTCTTTTCCTTCACCTCCAAACATCAGGGCGCCCTCAGTGTACGGATCAAGCAAATTGTCCTTGCTGTTACCAACCATGATGTCAAAACCAGAGGAGCCATACATTTCTTTCACCGTGTCAGCTTCACTCATCTCCATCACTTTGCCTCGGAGGCCACACAAACGTCTTTCGTCTGAATTCTTGTTCCTGTACACGTAGCACCCGAGCAGTCCATTATTAATTGATGGTTGAGAAAGTGGTTCTGGTTCCTGGTTCCTATAATCCACAGTTATTGGGAATATTAAATGCTCAGTACAGCTGTTGGGGCTGGACATCAGTCCAGCTGTTATTCCATCACTGGTCTTGATCTGTAGGTGCTGATAATTCTTTGAAACAAACCAGTTCTCTAAAATAATATTTCTTCTGCCATTTACAAAAATGATGATGTTCTGTCGTTCGCATGTCGATGTTATTTGCTGATATGGTCCTCTCAGGAGGAGGAGGTCCACGACCTGATCTGGTGATTGATTGTTGATGGTTTTTACTCCTTGGCCTGGTGTGATAACGTACCAGTCCTCTCCTCCTCTACCCTGGATGAAATCATCTCCTCCTCCTGGGATAAAAACATTGTGTCCTTTGTTTCCTCTGATGACATCACTGAAGTTTGACCCTGTGATCTCCGTCAGACTCTCTAAAGCCTGGTCCTCCTGAAGGTCCACCACCAGAGGAGACATAGACTTGCTGTAGTCAATGATTTGACTTCTAATGCACTTGGTGAACGGGTCTCTGTGCCGGCAGTCGGCCTTGTTGTCTGAGACAGTGAAAGTGATCAGATCCTTCGTGACAATAAACAGGTGTCTGTCTGCTGGGGATCTGAACCAGTTCACTAAAATCACCCTGAATATTGTTTGGTCATTGAAAATATTCAGAACAGCATCTTCACCTTGTACTTGAACTTGAAAACTGTGAAGATTTGCTTCTATTATGGCCAGATCTGTCAGATTGTCTGTGGAGTAATTGTCAATCGTCACCACAGAATCACGTCTGTCTTTTACCATGTACATGTCTTCTCCTTCACCCCCAGTCAGACGATCCCGACCTCCTGCTCCGTCTATCAGATTGTTCTCTTTATTCCCAATGAGCACATCATCATACTCAGAGCCAAAGATGGTTGTAACTGTGTGTAAAAGTGGCTCAGATGTGTCCACAGTTTGACCCTGTTTCATAAAACTCTTGTTAACTCCTCTGGCCACCAGCTGAACTGAAGAAACCACAGTGGAGGAAATCTCAAAGAAGACTCCGTCTCCTGACACCATGTTCATATGACGATACACTTCACTCAGAAACCAGTTCCATATGGTCACAGTATGAGTGTCTCCATACATTAACACAACATCGTCCCCAGATTTAGACACAGAAATGTGACTGTAGTCGACACTGAAATGAAGCGTGTCCTGTGCTTTGGAAGGATCGTAATTGTTGATGACTGTTTTCCCTCCGTTTTCAGGGATGAAGTATGAGTCTAGTCCACCAGAGCCTTCAACATAACTTCTCTGTGGACCGAGGAAGAACATGTCATTACCAGGTTCACCATAAAGCCTGTAATAGTAACTTAACATGACTTCCATCATGTGTTTGTCCTCTGCTTTCTGAACTGCAATGAAACGATTAGAGTTTCTGTTGCCCCTGTATGACCCGTATCTTGAATTGGAGTCAGCTTTATACCCTGAAACCACCCGCACAGACCCAAATGGTATGAACAAGAATATTTTTATTTTTCTGGTTGTATATTCTAACTGATGGGACTCTCCCAGGCCCAGAATTATATCATTGCTTCCCTGTGTGTCAATGTGCCAACACTTCCTCCCAGAACTTCCATCAGCAGATACAAAATCCTCCATGCAGAACCAAGACGGACCATCGTCAGCAAGACAGAAATCAATGCCTCCTCCATTCCAGGAATAGTTACCGCTAATGAAATCAATGACACTTGTTCCATCCTGCTGCTTTGTGACTTTGTAATATTTGTGATAATCAGATATCTGTTCAATAAGTTTGTGGCTCTGCTCAATTTCCTCATAAGGGTAGTCATAAAAAACACTGCAAAAGCAAAAATGCAAAAGCTCCTTATCAAGGCCAACAAAACCAGCTGCCAATTTATCCAGAACTCCAGAGTCCTTTGGGAGCTTGTTTAGTTTTTCCTGGGTGCCCATATAAACATCATGAATGGCCATCCGGACTTCCGACAGAGCCAGGTTTACAGGTGCTATAAATGGTGCCAGTTGAGGCTGAACAATGTTAATAACATCCAAACCAAGCTTGAGACCATCTAAGGAAGCATCGATGTATCCCAGTGTGTCATTTCTTTTCAAATCTTCTATAATATTGTATATCCCAAATCCAATCTTGACTATTGGTATAGCCACCATAGTCCTCTTCATTGCAGGGCTTCTCATGACTGAAGCTGCAGCTCTGGCGAGTCTCGTCTCTGAGGACAGGACTTGTTTTGCAACAGCAGCTGTTGTCATAGCTGTCACTCCATGAGCTGTTTGCAAAGTCCCCATCACACCATGTTCGATGTCCCCCTGTTCAAAGGCATGAACAGTTCCTTTCAGTCCCAGCATGAGGCCTACGGCCCCCACTGCAGTCCCAGTGTGCTCTAAGTATTTATTATGTGGATGGGAGGAGACTGGACTGTGATGCTCCATGTCGTGAACTGCTGTCTCAATGTTCTGCAGCATCTTTTGGTTGTAGCGTTGACTCTCTGGAGATAAATCAACTCTTGCTTCAACAGCTTTAGAATCAGCAGCATCAGAAACAAGATCACAGATGAACTGTCCGTTTTCTATCCTGGCACTTCCCTCCTTCAGGTGCAGATTGACACCGTACTTTTCTTTCAGCTGACCATGGATCTGTTCTGCAAACGATGCCGACGTCCTGGAGAAATAAGATTCAAGTTTGAAAGTTCTCTCCCACGCTGAGGCTGAAGTCAAGTCCTTCATTGTTACATGGCCATCATCAAAGCCTCCTAATGTCCCTGAGGTTGAAGGGATTTTTTTGCCTTCAGATGTTGTTAAAGGAAGTGACTTGACTACCTTTTTGAATTTTTTATATCCATTTTTAAAGTTCTTTTCATTTTTATTGTTAAATATGTTGAATTTCTTTGCAATATTTGCCATTTTCTCTCCTATATCTCCCTTATTGTATTTCCTCCACAATTTGAACATCTTCATTTCTCTGGTTGTGACTTCTTTGAGATCATCATTCAACTTGTCTCTTGATTTGGATGATTTGCTTGAACCCTCAGGTGTTGCTGAGCCAGTGAATCCACGACGGCTTGGGTCAATCCAACTGCCTCTTCTGGCCATTGGATGGTCTTCCAAAAAGAATTTCAGTCCTTTCTCTCTGATATTCTCGTCTTCACTTGAGACCATATCCAGGGCCATAAGAATCAGGGGGAATGTCCTGAAGTTTCTGGCAGATTCAGCTATAACTGATGCAGTAAAATATGTGGTGAACGCAGCCTCAGTTTGGAGAAAATCTACAGTTTTAATAACATCCTCTGAAACTGGGAGACTATCTAAGGTTTTGAGATTTTTTAAAGTCTTGTCAAATTTTGAATTTTTGAGAATATTTGATTTCCCTTTCTGAAACATATCTCTAACATATTCAACATATAGTTTTTGGTTTTCTATTTCTTCTGTTGTATATTCTATTTCAGTTTTTTTGTTTGTTTTTTTGTTTGTGTCTGTTTTTGTTTTTTTGTTGAATTCTGCTATTTTATTGTCCATGTCTGTTTTCATATTTTTTCTGATGGCTGGGTATGTTTCTTCCTTAATCTGTTTCCTAATAATAGTTTTAAGTTTCTCGATCACGAAATCCTGATATTCATTGTTGTCCAGCCTTTTTCCTACAGGGTACACATACAGACTTTTAGGATCAACAAAATAAATCCAGTCATTGACCATCAGGTATGTGGTATTCTCTTCTCCAGTCTTTGCGTAGTGACGAATAACATTTGTGATGTCTTCTCCTGACTTAATCTCATAACACTTGGAAAGGACATCATTTAATTCATTTTTATTTTCATTTTCTATCCATTCAATTTCTTTTCCTTTTATTCCTTCCTTTATTTTTCCTATTACATATTTTTCTTGTGTTTGCTCAGTGGTGGTTGGCTTAAAAAATGGTTCGTCTGAGTGAAAGATTCCCCAGGCCAGTGCCTCGAGTTCATCAAAACAATGTTCATCTGGATGTTCTGTATCCTTATTTAATTCTGTATAAGACTTATATATGTTTTCATCAATAAATCTCCTTGGCTCATCTGGCCAACCGTATGTGTCAATCTTAGAACGTTTCCCATCCCCATGTTTCACTTCACGACGTCTTTTTTTTAGAAAATTTCTTTCATTGGTAAATACCGCCTCTCCTTTACTGCCCTGCTCCTTCCTGATAATCACATCTCCGTTCCTATCAACGGTCGCCACCACTTTCTTGCTGTCATCTTTGTGTCTCCATTGCAGACCGTCTGGGGAGATTTCCTGGGTGATTTTCTGTCCTGAGTGTGTGACCTGAACCAAAGTGTCCCTCAGGTGCAGCTCAGTCTCGATGTGGGCGCTGTCATGGAGCTTTCTTGTCAGAGTTTTGACGAACACGTCGTCTGATCCGACCACACAGGCCACAACACTTGTTGTTTTGATTTTATTGTTGTACCTGGAGGTTTGTTGAATGATCGTGGCCACGTCTTCAGCTCTGTATCCTGACAGTCTCATCTCTCCTGAGCTGTCTCTGGCACCATGACCTACCAGCACCAGTCTGCTGTCCTCTGACAGAGGGACTGAGTCCCCGTGGATCAGTTTTGGACTGTGGTTCTCATCAAGAATATAGACGGCGCTAGTGGACCGGTGCTTTTCATAAAGAGAAGTAGCAGCTTTTCTGACCACAGGGTCATTCTCCATAATGAGGATGTGCTGGTGGTCGTACTGTGTGGTGTGATCAACTGGTCTTTGTGGAATTCTGTAGCTGGAAACAGCATCAGGTTGATCCATGACCTGATAAATCAGGTGATTCTCCTGGAGTGTTTCTAAGACTGCTTTGGAGCCACGGTCTATAAGAGCCTGAATGAAGTTACGCTGGAAGTCTGTGGTTGTTCTTCCATCAAGGGAAAACACTGGTGGTGCTTCCAGTGCTGAATTCAGCATGAGCTCTGCAAGTGCTGGTCCAGAGAGGCCAGACACAGTTTGTCCGTCGTCTGAAACAGTCCCGAATATTTTCACTACAGTGTAGTGGTCTGTTTCTGGTACACAGGACTCATTGTACAGGCATTCTTTGCTCACTATGACTGAGTAATGAGGGTCCAAGCTGTATTCCTGTTGGACTCGGTCACTTGTTGACTTTTCTCTGTCCGTGATGACCAGAAGTTTTTGACTGTAGCTGTGAGAGATCTCTGCAGCGCTGAGCAGCCAGTCGTCAGTCTTCTGTTCATCAATAGCTGCCAGGAACTTGTCCAAATCCTGCAGGAACAGCACGTGGAAGACAGCAGGTCAGCAGCTTCAGACTAAACTACACATGATGATGATAGAAATTCTTGTTATACGCAGGTGAGATGATGTGGATGTGGATTTTCTAATTATTATTATTCTTAGTTAATTCTTAACATTTACAATTATGAGAAAATGCTGTGGAGCTTTAGTTCTTCAACTTATATTTCTGGTGTCTTATTAATCTGATTTCTTCAGTTTCTTGTTGGAAGCAGTTTTTATTGATCAATCTGAGGCTGGTTTAGATTCCAGTTCCTTCTAAGCTGAGCACTGGTCCCCAGTTTGAAAATCCACCCACCTGTTCCGTCCGAATAACACAAGCTGTGAAGTTCTCACAGTCCTGAAGCTCATCCTGCAGACTCATTGGGTTTTGGTCAACGTCCACCCTGAACGAGGATGAACATGTTTATATCACAGAGGGAAACATTTATGTGCCGTCAGTTTCAAATCAGCTTCTCTGAGAGAAAACCAGAGATAAATAATAAAAAATATTTTGCTCTTCTGTGGAAAGTTCTCATGAGACGGTCAGACGGTCTTTTGTGGAGCATTTCAGTCTCACAGGGCAGATTGAACAAAAAGACCAAAGTTAACTGAGTATTGATTTGTCACTTTGCATATTAACTTGACAAGTTCATTTCAAATTGAATGAAGCAAAAACAATGAATGAAAAACCAAAAAACTTCCACAGGAGGGGGAGTTTTCTGGATCGAGTGGATCAGTCACAGTTGTTGTGGTCTCCCATCTTTTTCAGGGGTTCACTGCTTTGATCTGATCCCCAGCAGCTTCTTGAACCAAAGTAACTGTCAGCAGACGTATTTTAGGTGTAAACCAAAGATGAATATTCCTCCTTACCTGCTGGACGACCTCTGAACTCTGACCCCATGTGTGGATGTGTCCCTACGATGAAACACATTATCTTCTCAGTGCACTTTGCTCTTTGTTCTACACACAATAAAAGAACCACCTATACAGCCAAGACCAGGTCTCGGTTACCAACACCAGAGTCCAAACAATAAATCAACCAGGCCAGTAAATACTCAGCTGAGTATTTAGTATTTTGGTTTGGATGTTGGCTGATGTTCCCAGTTTGAAGTCTCAGTTCTCAGTGTGAGAGGGAGAGTCACAGTTACACAATAGCAATACAACTAATTATGGAGACTACTGCAAATAATGAAGGACTGTAGTATTACTACAGAATTATACTACAATAATACTCAGCGCTTTATGAAATACAACAACCTAACACTGGACCTGTCTGTCACAGGAGCTCAGAATTAAGAGAAAGATCCAGTTGTCAGTACGGACAGAATGAGGGTGATAATAATTCATCCTTTTCAGGTGGAAGCTAATGTGGATAAAACCAGTGTTGTTACTGACATTGAGCATTTTTACTGTAATACATGTAAACAGCAGTTTTCCCAGAATACCTCTGCTCTGTCGGCCCTTGGAGACTTCGGTGAGACATGTGCTGAGACAGTCCTGTGAGGCGATGCAGTGCAGCGATGTCAGGGCCCAGCTCCTCCCACTCATCTTCTCTCACCTCTGTAACATTGAAAAGACGTTTCACACTGAAACAGGAGGCTGCTCTGTCCGAACAGACACAGCAGCTGCTGCTGGAAAACACTGAGGTTCCTGCATCGGAGCTCTGAGGCTCCTCAGCAGGTGTTTCTTACCAAAGGGCTCAGTGAGGATGAGGAGGCTGCAGAGGATCAGGAGCCTCAGAGTGTGACCTGCCATCATCCTGCAGAACAGCACAGTGACAGAAACAGGAGGAGAAGTTACTAGTTAGTCTGTCTTGACTAGTATTACTACTTTTAGTGGTTTGCCTGTGCGTTACTGTGACTTACTGGGAGTTACTGTGTTTTACTGTGCAAAGGTTTTAAAGACGTCAGATTTGAGTCTCTGGAGAGCATCAGGTAAAACAGTTGCTGCTGTGATCACGTCCAGAGCTCTGTGTGTGTGTGTGTGTGTGTGTGTGCACTGTCAGCAGGCAGGAGTGTGTGTGGTCTCTGCTGGTCCAGTAGATGTTTAGCTGCTCAGCCTGTTGCTGATTTGAATAAGAAGCTTCTATTGTTCAGTAACGTTGTGTCTCTGATGTTAAAGCTTCTTGGAACAAACAGGTTTATGAAGTAAATTCATCTAAATCACTGAGAATCACACAGGAAGACACAAACACACGGCTGAGACACACAAAGCCACATTTCATCCCAACTAAGAAATATTTTTAACCCTCTGATGCATGAATTATGACAGTCTGAGTCAAGAGTTTTTATTCTTCTTCATGGTCTTCAGGTCATGAAGAAGAATAAAAAAAAAATTTCAAAAATCTGATTTTTTCAGAAAGTTACAGATATGTCCAATTCAGTGGACTACATGCACCTGACCAATCAAGATAAAATAGTTTGAACATGTAAAAATAAATTAAATTGTGTTTTTATGGTAAATTCATGAACAATCACTTCTTTTTATGATTCAAAGAAACATTTTAATATATTTCCATGAATTTTAACATTGTATTGCCTGTTGTTTAGACCTGAATAAGAAAACAAATGACACTCACAGTGTCTCCATAGTTCTTTAAGGATGCAGGACTGTTAATACCATGCCATTATAATAGCATTTTCCGCAACAAGAACTGACATATTAGTCCTTTCGTCTCTGAACACATATTTTTAAAAATAAACACCCTAGAGGCTGATATGCAGCTCCACCTTAGAAACCACTGCATTTAGAAGAAATTACTTTTAAATAGCTGTCCACTGTAGTGACCACTATACGTCAGAGGGATATAGGACTAAAACTAAATCAGCACCTGCTGCCAAAGTGAGTCCTGTGATTGGTTCAAACATCTGGATGGATGATGAGTAAAAGAAGCTGCACTACAGCGTAAAAAGACGTTTCAAACTAATAATAAATGTGTAAATGAATCACTTCAACCTGCTGTCAGACATGGTCCACAGTCATCACTGTCGTCACCTGCAGCTACTGAACATGTACAGTCTCATCAACACACACTCTGTTAGTTTGTCTTTGTTCCACTCACCCAGATGTGATCAGCTCCTGTGCAGCTGGGAAGATGTGTAGACAGGGGAAGTAGAGTTCAGCTTATATAGGATGCAGAAAGTGAAAGTGCCCAGTCCTGTGTGTGCACAGGAACCAGAGCCAAGTATCTGTCAACTGTATCATCATGGAGAAATAGCTCAGCAAAGAAAAAGGAAGAGCCACAACATGAAACCAGTCACATATAGGAAATAGTTGTACATGAACTCACTGTAGATATTGAATGAAATATATATGAATGTGAGTATTGATTGAAATATATGAGCAGGATGATGGTCCAGTTTTAGTCCAGTTTCAGGCCTAGTCGCCCTTATAGATTATTGGAGGTGTTGAAGGTAATGAAGACTGGCTGGAGATGTTGTATTCATGGATCAGAAGGATTACGACTGGCAGAGCTGGTCCTGATTCCTGTTGTGTCTGTCTGACTTTCAGAAACAGGGACGACCAGAACAAAACCAGCAGACGGAGTCCGAAGTGGCCGAGGGAAAGTGTGTGTGTGTGTGTGTGTGTGTGTGTGTGTGTCACTGTCAGGAGGAAGGAGTGTGTGTGGCAGGAGTGTGTGTGGTCTCTGCTTGTCCAGTGCAGGTCTTGAGTGAAGATTAGAGGAAGATTTAGCTGCTTGTGTTGAAATCCCACAATGATCTTTAGGCTCGTGTGCAGGCAGGTTCTCTGGGTGTTGCATTGATGCTTCATGGTGATACTGTGGGTTTTAACATGATCAGGACGTCATGAGGAGTTTGAGGTGACTTTATTTAGTGGCTGCTGTTGAAAGAGGTGGAATTAAAGTGATGATATGTGCGTTCTTTACATCTTCAGGATATTAAGTTGAATGCTGAGTAAAAACCTCTCTGACAATCTACTGATGGGAAGGAAGAAAACACTTGAATAGAAATGTTTAAACTGATCAGGTATTGCACTTAAAAGTTTCTGTCGAATTGAACTGAGGCTTGAACTTCAAGTTTAAAATAGCCTGGAAACCTTTTAACACTTTGTGCAAACCACACGAGGTAATGGCAAACACAGCTATATTTGGCTGAGCCTGCATGCACATCGTGAGCGGATCTCAGGCTGTGCATGACATGCAGAGACTGTCGCCCAGAAAGTCACAAGTGTAAAAACTAGTATGAACCGGTCCAAGTGGGGGATTTTGGCAATGTTCACGGTGGGGAACCCACCCCCCCTCCCGACTTAGGGTTAGGGTTCTCATAAAAACCCCTGATTTTATGAAGATAGGCCTTTATTTTTCCCGGCTCTCTTTTTTAGAGGCTCTTTTTTAGAAGCCCTCTGAAGCTCTTTAGTTTAGTTACCTTGTTTTGTAAAACCTAAAGCCAATATATTCTGACTGATAAAAACACAATGTTAAACTCTTAATACTTGTGTAAATTTTCCTTCTGAGAGAGACACAAATTACACAAGGACCAGGGTCTCTTCAAAAGAAGACCCAGACGGGCCCCTGAAGGTGAACTGATGCAATAGTCACACTAGGGCACACACACACCTCATATAGGTGACATAGTCCCTCCAGCGTGTCCTGGGTCTTCCCCGGGGCCTCCTCCCAGTGGGACATGCCCGGAACACCTCCTCAGGGAGGCTCCCAGGAGGCACTCGGTACAGATGCCTGAGCCATCTCAGCTGACTCCCCTGAGCAGCGGCTGTTTTCCGACCTCCTCCCGGGTGACCAAGCTCCTCACCCAATCTCTAAGGGAGCGCCCGGCCACCCTGTGAAGGAAGCTCATTTCAGCCGCTTGTATCCGAGATCTTGTCCTTCCCGTCATGACCCAAAGCTCATGACCATAGGTGAAAGTTTGAACGTAGATTGACCGGTAAATAGAGACTACTTCAGAGACTTCAGCTTGGGTAATGGCCGGATCAGCCTCTGATCTCCCAGCCTCTACTTCCTCTATGGAAGACGTGTCGCCGGGGTTGAGGTGATCCTCAAAGTATTTCTTCCACCGTTCGACAATATCCACAGTCGAGGTCAGCGCTCCCCACCTCTACTGTAAACAGTGTTGGCAGAGCACTGCTTCCCCCTCCTGAGGCGCCGGATGGTTTGCCAGAGCTTCTTCGAGGCCAACCGATTGTCCTTCTCCATGGCCTCACCAAACTCCTCCCATATCCAAGCTTTTGCCTCCACCAGTGCCTGGGCTGTGGCACGCTTAGCCTGCCGGTACCTGTCAGCTGCCTCTGGAGTCCCCCAAGCCAGCCAAACTCGGTAGGACTCCTTTTCAGCTTGATGGCATCCCTTACTTGTGGTGTCTACTACTGGGTTCGAGGATTGCCGCCACAACAGGCATGAGAGGGTGTGTGTTCACGGTGTGTGTGTGTTCACTGCTGTGTGTGTGCACTTCGGGTGGGTTAAATTCAGAAGGGAATTTCGAGTATGGGTCACAATACTTGACAAAAATTGTCACTTTCACTCCACTCTTCACTTTCAGAGACCTCACGACCACAGCGCCGAGCTGCTGCGTTGACAATGGCAGTGGAGAACATGGTCCATTCAGACTCAATGTCCCCAGCCTCCCTCGGGATCTGGTTGAAGCTCTCTCTGAGGTGAGAGTTGAAAACCTCTCTTACAGAGTGTTCGGCCGAATGTTCCCAACAGACCCTCACAATACATTTAGGTCTGCCGAGTCTGTCCCGCTTCCTCCTCCACCAGCGGTTCCAACTCAGCACCAGGTGGTGATCAGTTGACAGCTCCAGACCTGAGTTTGTGCTCTCGCCCTCTCTCTCTCTCTCTGTTCTCTCTGTACCTTCTGCAGGTGTCCCTGGTCCTGGAGCTGTATATCACTGATGTGCAGTTACTGGTCCCACCAACCTGCAGTGTCTATTTGTTGTTTATTGTTGCTGTTCTTTTCTCTCTGCTCTATCCACACACCCCGACCGGTTGAGGCAGATGGCCGCCCAGACTGAGCCCGGTTCTGCTGGAGGTTTTTTCTTCCGTTAAAGGGAGTTTTTCCTCTCCACTGTCGCCAAGTGCTGCTCATAAGGGAATTGTTGGGTTTTTAGTTTTTGTAAAGTGCCTTGAGATGATTTGTATTGTGATTTGGCGCTATACAAATAAAATTGAATTGAATTAAATTGAATTCCCACAATGATCTTTAGGTTCGTGTGCAGGCAGGTTCTCTGGGTGTTGCATTGATGTTGAAAGGACTTGGGTGATTTGCTTCATGGTGATTACTGTGGGTTTTTTGCAGCAGCTTCTTGACATGGTCAGGAAGTATTGAGGAGTGTCGTAGAAATTTCGTTTAGGTTATTCTCAAGAACAAACACAAGTGTGATGAATCATCCATCCATCTTCTATACCCGCTTTTCCTGGTTCAGGGTCACGGGGATCTGCTGGAGCCTATCCCAGCTCTCTCTCGGGTGGAAGGCAGGGGTACACCCTGGACAGGTCACCAGTCTGTCGCAGTGTGATGAATCATCTCAGGTTTAATTACATGCGCACAGAGAGAAGTCTTACAGAATTCTCAGTCTTTCTGTTACAGAATTCAGGTTTATATAGCTTGACACAAAAGGGGTGGACTCATATCGGAAAAGACCAAACACATGCTTGTTCAGGTGTCCTCTATCTTCAGACCTTTACCAGCACTGAAACAAATTGTTCGCAGTTATTTACAGGCCTCTAAAACCACAAACCACTACACCAATAAAACACTAAACCCCTAAAAACCAAATACCATGCGTTCTTTAGCCCAATATATTTAAGTGACCCTTTGACAACCTGTTCCATGCTGTGTAAAATAACCACAGGAGTTTGAGGTGACTTTATTTAGTGGCTGCTGTTGAAAGAGGTGGAATTAAAGTGATGACATGTGCGTTCTTTACATCTTCAGGATATTAAGTTGAATGCTGAGTAAAAACCTCTCTGACAATCTACTGATGGGAAGGAAGAAAACACTTGAATAGAAACGTTTAAACTGATCAGGTATTGCACTTAAAAGTTTCTGTCGAATTGAACTGAGGCTTGAACTTCAAGTTTAAAATAGCCTGGAAACTTTTTAACACTTTGTGCAAACCACACGAGGTAATGGCAAACACAGCTATATTTGGCTGAGCCTGCATGCACATCGTGAGCGGATGTCAGGCTGTGCATGACATGCAGAGACTGTCGCCCAGAAAGTCACAAGTGTAAAAACTAGTATAAACCGGTCCACATGGGGGATTTTGGCAATGTTCACGGTGGGGAACCCACCCCCCCTCCCGACTTAGGGTTAGGGTTCTCATAAAAACCCTTGATTTTATGAAGATAGGCCTTTATTTTTCCCGGCTCTCTTTTTTAGAGGCTCTTTTTTAGAAGCCCTCTGAAGCTCTTTAGTTTAGTTACCTTGTTTTGTAAAACCTAAAGCCAATATATTCTGACTGATAAAAACACAATGTTAAACTCTTAATACTTGTGTAAATTTTCCTTCTGAGAGAGACACAAATTACACAAGGACCAGGGTCTCTTCAAAAGAAGACCCAGACGGGCCCCTGAAGGTGAGCTGATGCAATAGTCACACTAGAGCACACACACACCTCATATAGGTGACATAGTCCCTCCAGCGTGTCCTGGGTCTTCCCCGGGGCCTCCTCCCAGTGGGACATGCCCAGAACACCTCCTCAGGGAGGCTCCCAGGAGGCACTCGGTACAGATGCCTGAGCCATCTCAGCTGACTCCCCTGAGCAGCGGCTGTTTTCCGACCTCCTCCCGGGTGACCAAGCTCCTCACCCAATCTCTAAGGGAGTGCCCGGCCACCCTGTGAAGGAAGCTCATTTCAGCCGCTTGTATCCGAGATCTTGTCCTTCCCGTCATGACCCAAAGCTCATGACCATAGGTGAAAGTTTGAACGTAGATTGACCGGTAAATAGAGACTACTTCAGAGACTTCAGCTTGGGTAATGGCCGGATCAGCCTCTGATCTCCCAGCCTCTACTTCCTCTATGGAAGACGTGTCGCCGGGGTTGAGGTGATCCTCAAAGTATTTCTTCCACCGTTCGACAATATCCACAGTCGAGGTCAGCGCTCCCCACCTCTACTGTAAACAGTGTTGGCAGAGCACTGCTTCCCCCTCCTGAGGCGCCGGATGGTTTGCCAGAGCTTCTTCGAGGCCAACCGATTGTCCTTCTCCATGGCCTCACCAAACTCCTCCCATATCCAAGCTTTTGCCTCCACCAGTGCCTGGGCTGTGGCACGCTTAGCCTGCCGGTACCTGTCAGCTGCCTCTGGAGTCCCCCAAGCCAGCCAAACTCGGTAGGACTCCTTTTCAGCTTGATGGCATCCCTTACTTGTGATGTCTACCACTGGGTTCGAGGATTGCCGCCACAACAGGCATGAGAGGGTGTGTGTTCACGGTGTGTGTGTGTTCACTGCTGTGTGTGTGCACTTCGGGTGGGTTAAATTCAGAAGGGAATTTCGAGTATGGGTCACAATACTTGACAAAAATTGTCACTTTCACTCCACTCTTCACTTTCAGAGACCTCACGACCACAGCGCCGAGCTGCTGCGTTGACAATGGCAGTGGAGAACATGGTCCATTCAGACTCAATGTCCCCAGCCTCCCTCGGGATCTGGTTGAAGCTCTCTCTGAGGTGAGAGTTGAAAACCTCTCTTACAGAGTGTTCGGCCGAACGTTCCCAACAGACCCTCACAATACATTTAGGTCTGCCGAGTCTGTCCCGCTTCCTCCTCCACCAGCGGTTCCAACTCAGCACCAGGTGGTGATCAGTTGACAGCTCCAGACCTGAGTTTGTGCTCTCTCCCTCTCTCTCTGTTCTCTCTGTACCTTCTGCAGGTGTCCCTGGTCCTGGAGCTGTTTATCGCTGATGTGCAGTTACTGGTCCCACCAACCTGCCGTGTCTATTTGTTGTTTATTGTTGCTGTTCTTTTCTCTCTGCTCTATCCACTCACCCCAACCGGTTGAGGCAGATGGCCGCCCAGACTGAGCCTGGTTCTGCTGGAGGTTTTTTCTTCCGTTAAAGGGAGTTTTTCCTCTCCACTGTCGCCAAGTGCTGCTCATAAGGGATTTGTTGGGTTTTTAGTTTTAGTTTTTGTAAAGTGCCTTGAGATGATTTGTATTGTGATTTGGCGCTATACAAATAAAATTGAATTGAATTAAATTGAATTCCCACAATGATCTTTAGGCTTGTGTGCAGGCAGGTTCTCTGGGTGTTGCATTGATGTTGAAAGGACTTGGGTGATTTGCTTCATGGTGATTACTGTGGGTTTTTTGCAGCAGCTTCTTGACATGGTCAGGAAGTATTGAGGAGTGTCGTAGAAATTTCGTTTAGGTTATTCTCAAGAACAAACACAAGTGTGATGAATCATCTCAGGTTTAATTACATGCGCACAGAGAGAAGTCTTACAGAATTCTCAGTCTTTCTGTTACAGAATTCAGGTTTATATAGCTTGACACAAAAGGGGTGGACTCATATCGGAAAAGACCAAACACATTCTTGTTCAGGTGTCCTCTATCTTCAGACCTTTACCAGCACTGAAACAAATTGTTCGCAGTTATTTACAGGCCTCTAAAACCACAAACCACTACACCAATAAAACACTAAACCCCTAAAAACCAAATACCATGCGTTCTTTAGCCCAATATATTTAAGTGACCCTTTGACAACCTGTTCCATGCTGTGTAAAATAACCACAGGAGTTTGAGGTGACTTTATTTAGTGGCTGCTGTTGAAAGAGGTGGAATTAAAGTGATGACATGTGCGTTCTTTACATCTTCAGGATATTAAGTTGAATGCTGAGTAAAAACCAGTAGTAATATACTGGTCCCTTTTGCTGATAAGATCTATAATTTGATATGAAGTTAATAATTAAGGGCCCCTCCCATAATAAAGGGTGTTTCCCTATTAAAATATAGCCTGCGCCCAATAAAAAGGCGTTACCCCCTAATTAAAGTTGCCTTCCATAATAATATTAAATAATAATACAGGGTGTAGTTTAAAATGAGTATATTTAATACCCTATTAAATATAGCCTACGCCCAATAAAGGGTATCAACCCTAATAATAAATAAATAAATAAAAGTAGCCTCCCATGATAATAATGGGTGTAGTTTTCATTTTAAAATAAAAAATATGAGGGAGGGCTGAAGGGTGTTACCTATAACGATGCAGTAATGCTAGTGTTTTTAAAAGATAAGTAAAAGTTCGTTTTGCTGTTGGGTGTATGTGTATGTGTGTGTGTGACGTATAGGGTGAAAGGGGAGTGACCTGGGTCAGTACATAAGGGATATTGATGCTCTGGTCATAGTGTGAATTTCACTAGACGTGTCAACATCGACGATGGATGTGACAAGAGATACCTACAGCTACGATACGCCGAGGTCCGGTGATAGCAGCCCCAGTAGCCCCATCAGCAGCAGCAGTGGCGTGGGTAGCGGTTCGGGGGGTTATGCTTCCAGCTCAGGAGACAGCAGTGCCAGCGAGTTCACATTGTACTGCCGCGGTGCGGGTCGTGGAGGGAAGTTAGGTATGTCTTATGAAGGCCAGACGCCTCCAGCTCCGGCTGCATACAACGTTGAACATAGACGTGTGGTGGGGGAGCAAGCGCCCCCGTGTGAGCGTCTATACGAAGGGGGTGGGGCGTACAACTATAAGGTAAAATATAGTGGGGGGGTGGTGCAGATGTGGGCGATAGAGGTTGCAAGTGAGGAGGAATGGGGTCTCGGGCGTTCTCACAAGATGGGTGTGAGAGATTGGTGGCTGTTCCGTGATGTGGTGTGCAGGGACCTGAATTGTAAAGTTTGGGATGATTGCGTCTATGTAATGCAATGGCAGAGCATTGACGGTCCTGGCCTGTATAGGGTGTTAGCGGACTGATATGAGGCTCCACCTGATGAGTTTATATTTTTAAGAGTCTGCAGTGACCGTACACGCATCTCCGCTGAAGACCTGAACTCAGAACGTCCAGACCACCCGTACCCCGTGACTCACATCGCCTGTTCTCGGTATTTCACAGAGTGGATGTTCATTCAGTGGTGCGATTGGGTGGGCATGCAGGGGGTGTTTAGGGAGATTGACGATGCGATCATGCAGGACAATGTCGGTAGGGAATTTGAAGGTGTTAGAAGGCGTTTATCTTTTAATGATTCTGAAACTGGTGACAACAACAACATGGCTCCGAATCAAGCAGCAGCAGCGGAACAGACGCTGTAATGCTCTATGGTATGTGACGATGTGTTTGTTTGCTTGTATGCATGCATGTATGTATGTATCTGGTATTTTTTTTCAACCACCATTCTATGACTTGACAGAGTGTATTTTTGTCAAAAAAACAGAAATCGACGGACCTCTGACAGCATCAGAACGACTACAACTGTACAAAGCCACCTATGGTCAACCCGGAAGTACTGATGAAGACATGCCCACTCACCCCGGAAACACAACACCAGAAAAAATGGCCGATGAACCCGGAAACCCAGACGATGCCTTTGTGGAGCTGCTCCAAACTGCCATTCAACATCTGGCATCTCGAGCGCTTGGGCTGTGCTGGGAAGACCGTGAAGAATGGTGCTACGCGTGCGAGATAGATGCCCCGTCTCAGGATGGCCACGACTGTTTGTGGGAATTCCCCGCGGGGTTCCTGGCGAGACGCTTCGGCCTACTGCTGAGGAGATTGTGGACGGAGCGCTTTATTCCTGCGCTTTCTGCATTCCTCAAGTCTGGTGGCATCGAGGCTGACGATGCTAGAATTCGAGGAGCAGCTGAAGTCATCTTGCACACCTTAAAATCTGAGAAAAACCGTAGCGCCATAGAGCCAATATGGATGGTCGACAAAACTAACCGGCAGAAACAGCTGGCTGTACTTGTCGATACATGGAGGCCCGGTCATGAGTGAGTGAGTGAGTGAGTGAGTGATAATACAGCATTCTTTGTTTAAAAAAAAAACACCATTATGACCATCATCATGATTAATTCATTCATTCTGTATCAATGATTGACCCACTTCAACAAGCTGCATGTTTTCATCATTCTGTATCAAGAGTTTTATAAACTTCAACAACAAGCTGTATGTTTTCATCCTGTATCAAGAATTTTATAAACTTCATCAAACCTGTATGTTTTTCATCATCATCATCATTAAATCATTCCGTATTAAAACTTCAACAAGTTGTATGTTTTCATTCTATATCAAGAATTTTATAAACAAGCTGAATGTTTTCGTCATTAAATCATTCTGAGTTTTTCCATATTCATATCATTGTACGACAGTATACCTAGTGTTTATATGAATAAAAATCAAGTACTGAGAAGAAAAGCATTATTGTTTTATCGACACCCACCATGGAACGATTGATGGATAAAATATATTATGATCCGGCCAATCCTGGAGGCTTAGCCGGTATTAACAAGCTTCGTGAAGCCGTAAAGGAGCAAACAGGAGTAAGTCCTGCATTATCTGATGTTAAAAAATGTCTAATTTCCCAAGACACGTATACTCTACATGCCCCTGCATTTAAGAATTTTAGCAGAAGAAGAGTGTTGGTCCCCGGTATCGATAAACAGTTTCAAGCAGACATCGTCGACATGAGCGAATACTCATCTGCAAATGATGACATTAGATATCTTTTGACATGTATCGACGTGTTTTCCAAGTATGCGTGGGTCAGATGCCTTAAGACAAAATCGGGCCTTGCTGTCACCAAGGCATTCAGGGACATATTATCTGAAGGGCGTGTACCTGTAAAGCTACAAACGGACTACGGGGGAGAATTTTATAATAAACACTTTAAGACGCTGATGAAAGAATATAACATTAAACATTTCTCTACCATGAATGAGACTAAAGCCAGTGTGGTCGAACGTTTTAACCGCACGCTGAAGAGCAAAATGTGGCGTTATTTGACAGCTGTCAATTCACAGAGATACATTGACTGTATTGATGATATGGTCCTAGCATATAATAATTCATATCACAGGTCAATAAAAAGAACACCCGCTAGTGTGGATAAAAACAATGAGAGGCTGGTGCGTAAAACGCTGTACCAGCCACAGGTTGAAACAACCCGTGCTAGATTCAAAGTGGGTGACACAGTTAGAATTTCAAAGCTCAGAGGATTGTTTAGCAAAGGCTATAAGCAAACTTTCACGGATGAATATTTCACCATCAAAGAGCGACTGTCCACGGTGCCTACTGTATACAAATTGTGTGACCTGGCTGGGGAGGTTGTGAGAGGATCATTTTATCATAAAGAGTTGCAGCCTGTAATCATAAATAAAAACAAACCCTATAAAATAGAGAAAATATTGGCCAAACGTGGAAAAAAAATACTGGTTAAATGGGTGGGCTGGCCTGAAAAATTTAATACATGGGTAGCTGCAAAAGACGTCGTGGATATATAATATAGTGAGAAAAGAGGGATTCAAAAAGCAGGGAGAAAGAGTTAAACTCTCAAAAGAGACATAACTAACTAAGGGTGAAGACGAGAGAGAGAGAGAGAATGAATAAGAGAAATAGTGGTTTTTATATAACGCTCCCCAGCAACGCATCGTCCCACATCTATCCAAACAATAAAATATGGAACTATAGAACAAAACTGGCCAAGACCATATATTTAGATGGACCTTACGAGGTAGGGGTCAGCGAGGTGCAATATCCGGCTACATGGTTCCGCTTTCTACAAGACGATGCAGAAGTATGGATAAAAGAGAGACAGAGTACCGAACATGTTAAAATATCAATACCTATGGCTCACTATGAGACCATAGATGCACTCGTCCATGAATTCAATACTGCATGTAGGATGCAATTATCGCATGCGGTGGGCCTAAAAATGTGGTATAATAACCATACCGACAGAATTTCCATAACAGGCACAGCGGGGACTGCTGTGAGATTTAAAGGACGCCTCGCTGAAATACTAGGATTTGAGGCGGACAAACAAGTGACTATTCCTAATAATAATAAGTCATTTATAGCCCCATACGCAGCAGACATACATGCAGGACTATATAATATTTTCATATATTCAGACATCATAGATTATCAGTTGGTTGGGGATTCATATGTGCCCTTACTCAGATGCGTCAACATATCAGGGGATAGCAATGCCAAAATACGCACATTGTCTTTTGACACACTACGTACAGCTGACAAACCCAGTGTTAGACACTATACAGATAACATTAAAGGACGACCAAAACGAATATATCTCATTTCTCTACGGGAAGGCAGTAGTAAAACTTCACTTCAGACCTGTAGGGTTGTGAAATAGACAGAAAAGATGGCGATGCGCGTGCCTTACAACTCTGACAATAGTGAGAGACTTCTCAGATATTACAACGCTCAAGCAGGCGGAGATTTACCTGGGTTTATAGGATCACGAATGCAATATGGAAATGGCCTGGGAGGTCTGTTTCGTAGCCTTTTCAGGATGGCTGTCCCGTTATTTAAAAGCGGTTTCGCGATTGCAAGACCGCACCTTAAAACGGCTGCAGCAAATATTGCGGGAGAGGTGGTGTCAAAGGTCAGCCGCAGAATTATGAACGGGCCGCAACAGCAGCAGGAGGGGGGCGGAGTGAGTGTCTTCACAAGCCGGGGGATTAAGAGACCACCAGGGGTTCTCGCTGTGAAATACAGAGCTAAGAAGAAGAAGAAGAAGAATGAGGTTAAAAAGTCCGGTAGATGTAACACCGTCAGAAAGAAAACAAGCGGACAGAAGCACAGAGCTACGCATCAAGACATATTTTAAAACATGTCGCTCATCCACAAACAATCAGCCGAGTGTGTAAAATCAGAACTCGACCTCTTCACAGTTCCATGCACACAGACATCCATTGAGAGATCCAGCTATGTTGAAATACCGCCGGTATCAGCCCTCACCGATTCAGGGCCGCTGGAATTTTTCATAAGCGCAAGTGGAGAAGACTATTTGGATTTGAACGACACCCATCTGTATCTGCGTATAAAGATCACAAATCCAGACGGAACCAATATTGCAAACGGCGCGGATGTGGGGCTGGTTAATTACCCAGGCTGTACATTATTCTCCCAGGTTGATGTAATGCTTGGAGATAGGTTAATTACCCAAGCGTCTAATACTTATCCCTACAGAGGAATTATAGAATGTTTAATTAATTATGGTCCGGATAGTCTGGCCACACAGTTTGGTACTGCACTATTTGCTATGGACACGCCCGGTCACATTAACGCCGTGGCCCTGGATGGGAACAATACAGGACTGAACACTAGGGGCGCATATACAGAAAACAGCAGGATTGTGGAATTAATAGCTCCCATACACGCTGATCTGTTCTTTCAGGAGAAATTGTTGCTTAACGGTATCGACATCTCTATGAAATTTATACGTTCAAAAGATGAATTCTGTCTAATGGCAGCTCCTAATACCCAATATGCCGTGAAAATCCTGACAGCCAGCCTTTTTGTGAAGAAAGTCTCAATCTCTCCAGCTCTAAGGCTGGCACATGGACGTGTACTTCAACATACTAACGTAAAATATGCCGTAGACAGAGTGACCTTGAAAACATTCTCAGTCCCTGCAGGAACAAGAGTCTGCAACCAGGAGAATCTCTACATAGGGCAGGTGCCGAAATTTATCGTGGTAACATTCGTCGACAACGAATCGTACACAGGAAGCTATGCCAGAAATCCGTTTAATTTTGAACATTTGGATGCAGAGTTTGTCAGTCTCTATGTTGACGGACACACGTACCCAGCAAAGCCGCTGCAGCCACACTTTCCCAGAAGACAGTATGTCAGGGAATATTATCAAATGATACAAGCCACAGGCAGACATCTTAAAGACAGGCCCTTAGCCATTTCAAGAGAAGCATTTGGAAATGGTTACACTCTGTATTGTTTCAACCTTGAACCAGACGGCGGTGGTGGTAGTAATGTGTCCCTGATCAAGACCGGGAATGTGAGGATGGAAGTGAGGTTCCGAACGCCTCTCCCACGCACCGTTAACATGATCTGTTATGCTGTGTTTGATTCAGTCATCGAGATATCAAACAGCAGACAGGTGTTGGTGGACTACTATTGAGTCACAGCAGCAGCAAGATATGAACACAATTCATATTGAGTTGACTTGTGTCATCAGAAGGATAATTAGTAAAAATGTTCATTTTCTGGGTGTGTTACCGTGCGATCAGCTGGCCAAACTCAAAATTTCACGACGACCTGCTGCCTTGGTCGTCAACACAGACCCATCTTACCTGCCAGGCGAGCACTGGTTGGCCGTATATTTCACAGTCGATCATCAGGCCTGGTTTTTTGACAGTTATGGCAATGCTCCAGATAAATTTCAAACATATATATCCAACTTTCTCATTAAAAATGCCCGCAGAGTGTTATACTCACACGTCCAGGTACAGTCTCCCCTCTCCATAACGTGCGGGCAACACTGTGTATTTTTTCTCTGGCATGTACAAAAGAGGATTTCTTACAAAAAATTTATCGACAAATATAGCTCTGATCTTACCCGCAATGATGCCATGGTTTTACGCTTTGTCAATAGAATCAGTCCTGTACCTGTACAGCAACATTTTACATGTGTACAATGTGCAATTATGACACGTATAAAATATTAATAATAAAAAAGACATTTCAATATACATGTTGCCATAGTGTGTTTTATTATTATTATTCATAATGCAAGAAAATAATCATTGTACAAATAAATTCATCAGATCAATAAACATTCAATGTCATACATATAAAGTTATTTAAAAAAAAAAGAAAAAGTAAAAATACTTTGTTTTGTTATTCATAACACATGAAAATAATCATTGTACTGTGTGTGTGTGTGTTTTGTTATTCATAATGCATGAAAATAATCATTGTACAAATAAATTCAACAGGTCAATAAACATTCATATACTACATTCAATAATGTCATAGATATAAAGTTATTTTTAAAAATGTCACAGCAAAAATTATTCCAAAAAAAAAAAAAAACTAGTATTGTGCCCAGAATGTACGATTAGTTATGCGTTGAGCACCCCTCCTAGATCTATGTACAAGTATGTCAGGGCTGCTTTTTTTTGCTTTACTGGAAATGATATGATGATGATGATGGTGGCTGTGTTTGTGGTGTGGAGGAGAAGGACTATAGTTCTTACCAGATTTAATCTCTTCAATATCTCTACTAGTAACTCTTTTAATCAAATCAAATAGATGTGTGCCCCTAATTGTCTGCTTATTGATAGTGAGCTCACCCTGGTCCGTCCATGAAACTGCATCTCCTGCCCTGGCCAGGGCTGACAAAATGTGTTCTGCATTTTTCCTCTGTCTGTGGGGGATATGATTCAATACATCCTGCACAACCAAATCTTTCACACTACCCTCGTTACCTGCATCACCAGCAGCAATTCCTGGTGGTGGTGATGGTGGTAGAGACAGTGTCAGTACATTCTTTTCACGCTCCCCCTGTTTCACCAGTGACAAATATCTCTGTAGAATAGCTGTATACTTTTTAGCTTTCTCGTGAACATCAGTGTCTGGTAATTGTAACACTTGTGACATTTCCCGGTCGAGCTCATTCTGTGCCGTCTGTCTTATGGTCTCGTTGCTCTGCTGCTGCTGCTGCTGCTGCTTTAGCATTTCCAGTTGATTGTGTGGCACCAAATACATTTTGTGTGTATGGTCCATATCTATCTTCTGTTATTAATAAGGCTGATTATAAAGGGTAAAGCGGCTCCTAGTAAGGGGAGTAGAAAACCACCAGACTGATTGATGAGCTTTCTTTTTCTAAAACTAGTCAATTTTCTATCTGCTATGCGTCTGATGACAGATTTCCGCTTTTTCAGCTGCTTATACTGCTTGTCACTGAGTGGAATATGGCCCCTCAACACGTTGAGAGCTATTTCACACAATGCTTTTATAAAATCGTCGGCGCTGTTAGTTATGATGAGTCTACGCTGTTTTGGTCCTGATTTAAGCAGTAACTCGAGCAGTGCCAAATTTCTCTGCATACGGAGCGACATTGTTACTTTAGCTTTCTAGGGATGTAGACAACCTGCTGTGTGGAGAGCAGATTCGATCTGAGTCTCAGACAGTCGGGTGTTTTGGCTTTATAATCAATGAGTAAGTAACCATAAGGGGCAGCTGTGGCATCGTTGAAAGCCTCTAAAAAGTATTTGGTGTTACCGGGATACATCTGACGGGCTATCAATGTTATCTGGAATTTGTCTCTGGGGTTCTTAAATAAGACTAGGTAATTGGTGTTTAGACTAATTGTGCGACTGACCTTGCCCTGTATGAACAAATTCTGTACTAGATAGATACAACTGAGATTTCTATGATGTACATATTTTGTAAAAACATTTTGAACTTCCAAATTACCGCTGGCATCATTCATCAGATCATCAATAATCAGGAGGTTAATTTTGTCCGGAGGTAGGAGGGTGTCGTCCCCCAGTGATTCCGGCAGGCCATTGACAAAGTTTATCTCTCTAATCTTTAGGAGCTGATTATACAGAGGCTGCCAGCATGAATATATATATACACGATGTTATCAATTTTGTGTGAAATAAGCCACTGTGCATTTTCAATAATGTTTTTGACAAAAAAAGTTTTTCCACTATTTGACGGACCGCTCACAATCATGCTGAACGGGTGTAAAAGACGGCTGTCAAACTCTATTTCAGAAGCCATAAGGTAATGTGGTAAAATCAGACAAGACCCTACGCTTGTTGTACACGACCCGGACTTTCTTCACAACAGTGTCGTTCTTCAAATGAAACTTGGTTTTATTCCTTTTGATGGTGTCTGCTACAGCTGTGAGATGTATGTTTGTTTTCTGGTCAGCTACAAATGCCTTGACAAGACCCACCAGTGACTCATGAGTCACAGCGGTCGCATTAGTAGAATTCAGTGTGACTCCTTTACATTTTACCTGTCTCTTGCCTCTATGTGTGTGGTAAGCATAACACTTGGGACCCCCGGATACAAAGTTTGTGATGAAATCATCCTCCTCACCGCCCAGCTCATCTGTTAAATCCCCTAGGTAAGGACCTAAGGGAGGCATCCACTCCCCGGGTCTAGATGTAAAGATTACAGAATCTGTGTCACAATACAAGACCCTCTGTTGCAGCTTATCCAGTAATTCGTACAACATAAGCCTTGCATGAGCCGTCGTCACTGCACCTATGAAAACATTAACATCAGCCACCCTAGCGTCTCGGCCATCAGCATTTCTCCACTGCACCATAGCAATTTCATCAGAAATGAAGCAGAATTGTCTGACATCAATACAATCATTAAACATCAGCTCTGTGAACCTCTCAGGCTCTGTAATCAACTCACACGACCCCTGATTGGTTCTCATACTAAAACGCCCCCATAGGGAGTTTAAAAGTAACTTGTTACAGCTCCTGACTGCCTTGTTGACGGCTATCTTGTCAGGATCGAGTTTGATGTCTTCATGAATGAAATAGTCTTGTACATATTTCTGCTTTTCCTCCTCGGTTCTGACATGGTTTGGATAGCCAGACGCTTCTTGCTTACATTTTAGAAATGTCTTGACATAGGCTTTAAAGAGAGTGTTGCTCTTTTTTGGAAAATGCCAGACCTCATCAATGCAAAGAACCCGATAGCCCTTTTCAATAGCTTTTTCAAGCTCAAAAGACACCCAGGTACCAGACAACTGCCTCTCACTGTCGCTGTGCATACACTCGGCATCCTGATTCAGGGCCTCAGCACATGTTCGGCAGAGAGGAAACATTAGTTTGTGGTGGCATCTATAGGGCAAAACAGGATGGAAGAGCCCTCTAGGAGGCAAGACAGTACATTTAACAAGACCAAAATAATTCTCAATACTGTCGAAATTACCCACAATCACCTCAGGGTGGCCTATTGGATAATCTTTCTTGGATTGAACGGTAGGATAAAGACTTGTAAAATCGTAGTAGTGGACTTTTTCCTCAGCTGTACAGTCTGTCACATGCAGGAGCTTCATAGCATTTGTTCTACCTCCAAAAAGGGCGTCCCTAGGATTCAGCCGTTCAGGTTTCTTGTAATTGGCTAGAAAGGCCTGAACAGCTGGATCTGATTGTATCAACTGCTTCCACTCACACTCCCACATCACAACCACACATAGACCGTGTCGCTTCCTCAGAGCATCCACCTTGTTGATAAACTGTGCATAAACACCAGTATTATCGGCAGAGGCCTGTGGATAGCACTTTATACATCTATGATAGTAACATCCTGCAAATTCAAAACACGTGTTTGAAGCCTCATCAAACCCATCCACACAGTAACTTCCTACCTTATGCTCACCGCCTCTGAGTGCGTGTCTAATGACTCGCTTTTCAGAATAAGCCACAAATTCCAACCACTGGATAGATACATCTGAAAATGCTTTATTGCACTCCAGATACATTCCATCGTACGTGAGAGCAAGAGTATTGTAAGGCAGGAACAGCGTCTTAAACACACCCATACAGCTTGATGCCAGTGTAGTGAAAGCAAAAGGGTCTACCTGGGTGCACTGCATGAATGCATCGCGATAGATCTCGCAGGCCTTACGCAGCACATTAACATCATTGCGACAGTAACGAGCCATCTCAGCCTGCATGTCAAAGCGTGTGTCTTTAACAATATTGTACCAGCTCATGAATTTCACCTGTTCACTCTGGGACATTTGCTCATAACCATAGAATTTGGGCTCAGGGTAAGATCCTACATAAAACTCATTCTCTACAGTGTTGAATTTGTGTGGGAAGTAGCCCTTCCCTATTTCATTCTCAAAACCAAGAGCTGCAGGTGTTTTAGACAGACTCATAGGCAGGAAGCTGAAGGAATCAATCCACCGTTGACTATAGTCATTGTCATACATCAGAATTACTCTGCTCCCTTTCATAATCACAAAAGGAGTTATGCGCTGCCGTACAAAATATTCAAGCACTAGATAGTTGTCAAAACCCGAGGCATTGTGTGCTATAAAAGTATAACCTCTATATCTTTTACGGCGATAAGATCTGACAAACCCTTCCACACAATCAACACCTCTGAAACAAGACGGAAACGGATCCACCTCATCCATCACAGTGGCACATGCCATAACGGCTTCATGTTTACCATCCCGGTATCTAGTTTCAAAGTCGTACAGAATATATTTAGGAGGGAATGCCTCGTCATCTTCTTCTTTAGGCGGTGTAGGTTGTATGAAACACATGTGTACCCAGTCTCCTATGAGGGCTCTACAGTGATCACATCGAGGCTTTATACATTTGTGCTTTTCGGTTTTTTGACGGTTGCGTCTGTATATCATACTACACTCATCACAGTAACGCATAGTGTCACAAGGTATGATACCGTGAACTGGGTCTTGTAATTTGTGGTTATCAAAACACTGCTGGGATTTACAGATTCATTTACAGTCATCACATTTAACAGTAGGGCCTGGATGCTGTATACATAGTGTAAAGCAAACATTACACAGGTGTTTACAACAATGTTTTAGCAGGGTTTCATATGTCTTATAACAATACTCACAAACATACGATGCTCCAAAAAAACCCCTAGGATTTGTTATCAAATGATAATGCTCATTATAAAGATACAGCCATATAGTCTCTGGATGATGCGCAATGTGTGTCTGAAAACAGTCTGGTTGTTTTCTACCCCCACTATGATGGAAAATTATAATTTTCACCCCTAATTCTCTCTCAAATTTACCAACATGGCTAAACGATACCTGCTGTGTGTGGTGAAACCCTACTGATTCGTGTAGTTCTTTAGCATTGTGTAAGATTTCAGCATCTACCATAGAGGGATTTTTTGAACGAATAACACACATGCTGAAACATAAATTATTGTCTGCGCCATCATTATTTGGTGTGTACAAATGACTACCCTTTCTTGCCAAAATTTCATCATAGGGAACACTACCGAGCTTCAACCTAGTGCCGCCGCTACGTTGCTGCGCCACACTCACAACAAACTCTAGGCCATCATCAGTCAGCGACTCATCATTACTCTGTATCACCTGACTTACCTCATCTGTAAAATGATCAATGTCATAACCATTTTCTGACCTCAAAATAACTTGCACATCGTTAACCAATGATGGACCCCTCAATACAATGTTTAAGACACTACCCTCTCGCGATACATCAATAGCTCTATTTATCACTTCAACCAACCTCTCCCTGATTAAAGCTGGCACACCCTGTGGATTGTCGTCTATGTCAATATCGCTGAAATTAATCGGTTGTCTTAGCTCCAAGGCATCATACATAGGAATGTTCCTAACACTAATGGATCCTGCTCCACACTGTGAACTATCGACTGCTGACCCAGCACAACAACAACAACAACTAGATGAAGGGAGCTGTGAGCTTGCTGTACTGACCAAACCACCACCACCACCAGAGCTGCTGCTCTGATCACCGACATGATACTGATGATGTGGCTAATGTTGTGGCATCCACAGATGTATCTGTGGAAGCTGATGTTGTGGCATCCACAGGTGGAGCTGTGGAAGCTGCTAAGACCCCCCGTTTAGCCAGAGAAGCCTGATGGTATTGTTTGATTTTTCTTTTGAGTTGCTCTGTTTTCATACGTGTATTTTCAGACCAATTGAGGAATTCAGATGGTGATAGTACAATGTTACGATATTCAGAGTGTGGTGGTGATGGTGGGATGTTCAATAGTTGTCTGAAATAAGCATCTTTCTCACGAATCTCTGCAGCCCTGTGTTGGAATCTAGCATGTAATATGGGCCAGTTAGGGTATTCACTATCTGCAGACATGTTCAAATTAGGGTGTTCACTATGTGCAGACATGGTGTTGTCGTTCTGGTTGATGACCCTGTCCATTTTAAGAAATTATTGTGTTTTGTCTAAAAAAGTAGTCATTACTTTATGTGTATTGTTCATGTATGATAGGCATAGTTCTGCACTGTTTACAAAATATAAGCCTAACTGTGCACCCTCTGAGCGAGTCTGCACTATCTCTCTATGTATACAATCAAGCTTTTTACCATTCTCTCTGAGAGTATCCCTGATGTCTGACAGCAGGTCTATACAGGGCTGGGCCAGAAAGAAAGTGTGTTCACTGGCACTAGGCTGTGATGCTATGTCTGTGTAAACAACAGCAGTATTTGTCTCAGATGAAGAAGAAGATTCTGAACTGGCAGCCCCACTGGTTGTAGCTGTATTTCGTAAGGAGGACAAATAATCATCTAGAATATCAAATAACTCTATACCAACTCCAAAACCACAACCATCGGCCAAGTCATGAGTGTCTGCTGCTGCTGTATGTACAAAGTTATGTCCTGACCCACTGTATAACAGACTTGAGGATATCAAATCCACATCACCTTGAGTTGCTCCTGATGATGATGATGATGAATAGATGTCCTGCAGTTCGTGAGCTTGTGCAGCGTTCAGATTCTCCAGGAGCTGTGTGGCTTGAAAGGTCTCAGAAGCAGGCTGTTGGTGCTCATCTGCGCCGGGTGTTGTAGAGTATCTCAGTCTTTTATAGCTCAACAAATCTTCAAACACACACACACACACACACACACACACACACATATATTTAAAAAATACAGTATATAAATATATATATATATATATATATATGCACACATTGTATTTAGATAGCATTGAAATACATTATTTCATCCTACCTCCATCATCATTATGCTGGACACCCTTGGATGTTGCGCGGTTCCTGGGTACCTGTGGCTCCCTCTGCCGACCACCCCTAGTTGTTGTACGGTTCCTGGGTACCTGTGGCTCCCTCTGCCGACCACCCCTAGTTGTTGCACGGTTCCTGGGTACCTGTGGCTCCCTCTGCTGAATACCTATGGGTATAGCACTGTTCCTGGGTACCTGTGGCCCCCTCTGCTGGACACCCCTGGATGTTGCACTGTTCCTGGGTACCTGCAGCTCCCTCTGCTGACCTGGCGGTACAAGCGCTCCCTGTCGTGAGCTGACCGTTACAGCTGGGACGTGTCTTGTATGAACTCCACCCTCCTCTGTAGATTAACCCTCAAACGTTAAAAAAAAAACAGTTAAACATCGAATGTTCTATATTAGCATTTTACATACCTGCTAGCAGCTCTCTGGGTCTTTTTTTTAGACTTTTTCTGGGCCGCTGCCTCGTCGGTACATTTTCTGTAAAAATAAACACGTCATTAGGCGCCATTTTTAAAAGGACGATCTTGTATTTTGGCCTAAATGCCTCGTATAACATCACATACAACGTCTATATTCACCTTAAAACGTACCCGTTTTTACAACACTCTAGACTCACGACTACATAAAAGAAACATTTACAAAAATAATCTCTCACCTTTATTACCGTCATCAACCACATGCTCATTTACCAAACCCGACACTGCATTTTCATCACCTGGCGAAAACACGTATTTCGTTTTTTCATTATCACTACATGTATTAGTGTTAAGAACATTGCTAATGAATGAAAAGTAAAGAAAACTACACACCAGGTTTAGACAATGACTTGCTCTCGCGCAGGCTGGTTGGTTTGTCACCTGTCAGATGTTACGCTTTTTTTTTTTTTCCAATTATGCCAACATTAATTTTCGTTCAATACAAAAGATACCACTCTCTCTCTATAATGCTAAAATGGTATATAGACAAGACTTACCTCTGTGAAAGATGAACATGATTCTCCGCTGTTTTACGCGATTCAGTGTAGCACAAACGGTGTGGACGACTCTGCGGTCTGAATGCTAATGCATTGCTAACGGTAGCGAGGCACGCTCATACCTACCGACGTCACTATGACGTGGCACTAAAATGGCGTCTACGAGATTTTAAAAAAGGAGTAGCAGAAATTATTTTAATGGTTTTTAATGTAAATTAGTAGGAGAAATTATTTAATGGTCTATAATTCCAACGGCAAGGTCACTCCCCTTACACCCTATACGTCACACACACACACACACACACACCCAACAGTAAAACGAACTTTTACTTATCTTTTAAAAACACTAGCATTACTGCATCGTTATAGGTAACACCCTTCAGCCCTCCCTCATATTTTTTATTTTAAAATGAAAACTACACCCATTATTATCATGGGAGGCTACTTTTATTTATTTATTTATTATTAGGGTTGATACCCTTTATTGGGCGTAGGCTATATTTAATAGGGTATTAAATATACTCATTTTAAACTACACCCTGTATTATTATTTAATATTATTATGGGAGGCAACTTTAATTAGGGGGTAACGCCTTTTTATTGGGCGTAGGCTATATTTTAATAGGGAAACACCCTTTATTATGGGAGGGGCCCTTAATTATTAACTTCATATCAAATTATAGATCTTATCAGCAAAAGGGACCAGTATATTACTACTAAAACCTCTCTGACAATCTACTGATGGGAAGGAAGAAAACACTTGAATAGAAATGTTTAAACTGATCAGGTATTGCACTTAAAAGTTTCTGTCGAATTGAACTGAGGCTTGAACTTCAAGTTTAAAATAGCCTGGAAACTTTTTAACACTTTGTGCAAACCACACGAGGTAATGGCAAACACAGCTATATTTGGCTGAGCCTGCATGCACATCGTGAGCGGATGTCAGGCTGTGCATGACATGCAGAGACTGTCGCCCAGAAAGTCACAAGTGTAAAAACTAGTATGAACCGGTCCAAGTGGGGGATTTTGGCAATGTTCACGGTGGGGAACCCACCCCCCCTCCCGACTTAGGGTTAGGGTTCTCATAAAAACCCCTGATTTTATGAAGATAGGCCTTTATTTTTCCCGGCTCTCTTTTTTAGAGGCTCTTTTTTAGAAGCCCTCTGAAGCTCTTTAGTTTAGTTACCTTGTTTTGTAAAACCTAAAGCCAATATATTCTGACTGATAAAAACACAATGTTAAACTCTTAATACTTGTGTACAGCCGAGACTGTAAAACCTTCAAACATGTAGGACTCATCTGTTGTCAGTACCACAGAAATATTAGTTTTTAGCCCAAGAAGAATGAACGCACTGACAAAACCAGTTTGAAAAAATTCATATCTAAGACCCAGCAGCAGTGAAAGTCAGTCCCAACGTCATTAGTGAGAGTTTAGTGTCTTATTTGTAGAGTTTGTGTGTTTAGATCTGATTTGCAGTGTGTGAGAGATGATGCTTTGAGGCCTTTAAGTGGTTCTGTTCCTTCAGGGGTTCTACTGGATTTAAGTCAGGACAAACAACACCATGTTCATAGTCCGGTCTGTAAATGTCTCCCCCTACACAGTTTGCAGCCTCAGACCAGGACCCTCCTGTCAGGTCTCAGTCTGGTTTCAGTCTTAGCAGGTGGAGTCATGTTGTTTCGTTCACAGGTTCTTGAATAACACTTTTGTGGTTTACTGTGTGATTCCAGTGGTGACGTGTTTAGATCAGCATCATTAACATTTCAAGTTAGGTCACTTTTATTGATCTAGTCCAGTATCACTGAACACAATCTGAACAGCTTAAACAGCTTCTATCCTGAACCACGTCCTGATGATGGTGCAGGATCTAAAAGGTCTAAACATTAGGCGCATTCGGACCAAACGGTGTGAGGGAACCAGTTCTAAGAACTTCTCCAATGTGAAACGGACCCAAGAGCTACAGACCTTAAGGGTCTTTTTCTGTTCGTATGATGATATTTCGACAGCAACACTAGTGAAACCCCAAAAGCAGAACTTCCTCCAAAAATTCTAAGAATTATGGAGAAGTCCCTCTGGTCTGAAAGTGCCTTAGTTCACCGTGAGAAAACCATCAAAGTGTGAAGCACATGTTTTATTCAGATAATTAAGCCTGAACAGAACCATGCTAACGGCTAATGCTGCAGCCTGCAGGGATTCACTATAAAAACTACATTTAGGTCCCATTAAGTCCCAGGAAGACCCTTGGTCTGATATTGAATCTGACCCTAAATCAGTTGTTGTGTTTCACCTATCAGTTTATTCCAAAACAAAACAAGGTGTGAAAAATGACTTTTTTCAAACATTCATGTTCTTCAGTTCTGTCATGTTCAGCCTGACACTGGAGCCAGTGGGACTTTTGCTTTTCTTTATCAGAATGGTTGAAGGTGTTTTTGAGGAGCATCTTTCTCAGCGGTTCATGTAAACGTGATCAGGTATTCTGGGTAGGCCTGGATGTCGTTGAAGACCACGAACATGGTTGGGTTGGCGGTTTTATCGGTGACGCTGTCGTACAGGTCTGCAGCGTTCCCCGAGCCTCTGCTGGGCGGAGTGATCATTCCAGCTTTGCCCTGGGTAAAGTCTCCAGCCAGGAGTCTGGTCAGGTACATGCGTTTGTGCCCCTTGGCGTCGGGTTTGGCGTAGCCCACCGAGTAGGCAGGGTCCACAGCAAAGTAAGAGCCATTACCAAACATCGCACCTGCAGAAACAGAAAACAGACTCAGACAAGTCTTGTTGGTTTTCAGATTGTTTTCAGATGATCCAGTCTCGATCCTTAAATCCTGGTTCTGTGCTTCAGGCTGCATCATGTGAAATCTATTGTAACGTGCACAAAAAGGTTATTTCAGGTTGAGGTAACATGGCTGCCAGGTGCTGTGCGAGTCTCGACAGTCCTGGGAGCAGAGAACAGTCGAGGTCTGAGCAGGAAACTCACCGTTTGTTCCTGCGTAGCCGCGGTTGAAGCCCTTGGTGTTGATGAGGTCGATGGAACCGGCCCCGGTGCCGTGAAACAGCAGCTTTTCGTTGTTCGTGTGTTTGTTCTTCACCTCCATCTGTTTCTTCATGAGCTGGTAGTTCTGCCACAGCGTCGCGTTCTGGACTCATTCAATCTGCCAACAGAGACATCAACACGTTACTTGTTGCTCATTTTCACTCTGCTGCTGTTACTTTGTGGTGGTGAAGCCACAGTGACGTAGAAACTGTCCCAGGACATTGAACCTTCATCAAAACAATTTCTATGATTCTGATCAGTGCAGGAAATGCTGAAAGTTTGATATTAGCTGAGCAGGCAGTGAACATACACTGATGATGTTTGGAGTGAGGCTGGTCTTTGTAAGTTCTGTCTTCACTTCGTCGTATTCTTTAGATCCTGCAGCCACAGGAAAGAGTTTCAGCAGCGCCTCCTTCATGTCCTCCCAGTGCGGCGGCAGAGCAGCGTCATCTGCAAACAGCGTCAGACTGAAGGTTAGGTCCAGTTTCACACAACCTGCATCTCACTGCCAAAGTGCTGAGGCCGAACCGTCAGTATCAGAAAACACGGGTCCACAAACTGCAGCTGTTCAGGTCACGTCCGACCCGTCTGACCTGAAGAACAGCTGGTTAGAGACCTGGGCAGGAGCTCAAGACTCAGCCACTCACAGGACTTCATAAAGAATGTAAGCCAGTCAGCTAACAGGGAACCATCTGACCCTGGACCTGAATAAATACAGCACATGGAAACAGCTGGAAATGAGGCCTGTGTGTTGTGATTTGTTCATTTGTTCAATCAGATTTTTTGTTGTTTAACTGTAAATAATGTTTTTTTAGGCAGCAAAGAATTTTTGTTAGCAAGAGCCAAGACCGTCCAGCTGTTTCTTCAGGTCAAACAGACAGAGAGTCGACCTGAAGGTCTGAAGACAGAAGAGGGACCAGGTGAAGGCCCAAACACTCTGAAGACTCTGTTCTAACCCTGAGAAGAATCAATGTTTTGGACACAGCTGTTCATGCTCAGATCTACTGAGTAACTGCTGCCAGACACAGAGGCACCTGACCTGGCCCTGACCTGCTGAACTCACTTTCAGTTTGACAAGACAACGAGTGTTTCTAGGAAGCTTTTTTCTAGGAAGTTCTACTTCTGCAAATGTTCTCAGCAGTGTGGAGTCACAGCCAATCAGATCGTCAGCCTGCCAGCACCAATATGCCTGAAACAGATGTTCAGTGAATAGAAATGTTCCTGATGTTTAGAAAACTGGGCGATAGTGGCTCCTCACCTGTTCTGGACTGGGACTGTGATTGTACTGACCCTGTTAAATGTGAGATCCTCACCCTTCAGGTCTTTTCTAAGCAGCTCCACCTCGTTACGTCTGTTTTCTGAAACAGCTCTTCTCAGCATCACGTCGGCCCTGTACATCTCATCGTTGATCTTGATCCTCACGCTTTGTTTTTTCTCCAGAGCCTCTTCCAGCTGGAGGTTGGCGTACATGTCGAAGGGAAACATGACCCCACTGCTATGACAAAACTGCCACTCGACCCGTCCAACCAGCAGCAAGGCCTTGCTCCTCTGGTTCTCCAGCCTCTCCACCCGCCGCAGGATGTCCCTGATGGTGAGTGACAGACAAGTCAAACTAGTATTTTAACTCTGAATCTTAAAGGGGGAGGCCAGTGAATTTCTACATGTTTCTTATTTTCCACATGAACTCTGTCTTTTTCCAAAAACCAGCTCCAGAGAGAAGCTGCAGTGGAACCAGAGCCTGTAAACAGTGACGGCCGTTCTCAGCGTCTGGAGCTGGTTTTTGGAAACAGACGGGCCTCTGTGGAATGCAGTCACACCCTGGGGAGTATTATGTTAGATCAACAGCTGCAACATGCCATAGCTTAATAGAGGGCCACCATCTATAACGGAAGAATGTGTACATGGCAATAACAACTCCTTTTATGGTATAGAAGTAGCAACTATTAGTGGAAAAGTACCAGCAACTTCGGGCGGTGGCCAACAGCTTTATATTGTGTGTAACTTCCTTATTGCTTCAGATCTCTCTACCGCTTGTGTGTGAGCTGATCTCCGGAGATATCTCTGTATGCTAATAAACCAGCTGGAAAACTTAATTTCCACTCCGTCTCTCATTATCTCTCAATTAACGGACTCGGGGAAAGTCTGGGGATTGACTTTCAACACCTCCCATTGTTGGTGAGGAAGAACCATGTGAGCCAGGTCAGCGGTGTGGCTCCCTGCTGGGTTTGTAAATAGTCTGCCCCTGTTTGCTGACCTGACTGCAGCCTCGGCGGTGAAGACGTCCCTGGTCAGGCCTTCCAGCTGGATACTGGGCTCCTGGCCCCCCAGCCCTTTGTCTAAACGGAGGCTGATGGTCAGTTCCCTCTGCAGGGCCTGCAGCTGATCCACGTCGTCCGGCGACAGCTCACTAATATACTGGTCTCTGATGGTTCTCTTCGCCTGCTCGGCCACAATCAGGTCCAGGATCTTTCTCTTAGCCTGACTCACAGCCTGTGGGGGGGATACCAGACACATTGTTGTATCTTTACATGAAACTTTAGTGTTTCCAGTCAGATTTAATAAACCATTTTACTGTATTTCTGAAATTATTCAGTAATGGCCCCCGGCTGCTGTGGAAAGATCCACTGTCTGCAACACATCAGCAGCTGGACACACCACATGTTTATCAGTCCTGTTCCTGAGCACACTGCTCAAACCTCCATCTCTGCACACAGAGCCAGGCCACCTTGACGCTAAGCTACGCTAAATATTGGAATAAACTCACATATTTGCTCTTGTACTTTATGTGGAGGATTAAAAAGTTTATTTATCATCAGGAGCAGATTCAAATTAAAGTTGTCCACCCCTGTTGATCATGTGCTGCCCTGATCCTCAGTCCTGTGAACGTGTGAGAACAGGAAGGAAACATGATGCAGCTGTGAAATACGAGTGAACTTCCCTAAATGAAGTATTATCTCCTGTTAGTCTACAATAAAGTTCTGATGGAGCTGATGTGTTTACTGTGTCCACATGTTCCTTTCAAAGCAAAGAGCTCAAACCTAAACTCAAACCTTGTTGTTGTCGGCGCACAGCTGGAACACTATGGACTCAAACTCCTCCTCCAGACCAGAGGTGCCACTGTTGGGCCGCTCCTCCCCGGGTCCCGTAAAAAACGAAGTGACGGATTCTGAAACAACATGAAACAAGAATCAGTGATCACATGTTCCTGCTTCAGCATGAACACACACTGTAGTTTGTTCTGACTGTCCCACACGCCACATAGACCACCACAAAGACCAGATCCGGATTCATCCACCACTGAAAATAGTCCCCAGCTAATGAAACTACAGGAATCTTAGGAAATAATTGTTTTTTTAAATGAAACTATTTAGATTTTTGGCTTCAGCAGCAACGACTGAGCTCAGAGACACAGACTGAAGCACAGAAACCACAACTGAGTCTGCGCATCGATTAAAACCAGGCTGGACAGCTCCAATGTTCTTATCGTGTAAGAAAGAAACCACAACCTCCCTGTTCTGACCAGGGTTGAACCCAGAAGATGGATTTACCTTTGAACTTGGTGAAGACGCTCTTCTCCTCCACCTCCTGACCCTGCCGGCTCCTCATGCTCCTGTGGAACTCCGTCGTCATGGCGGTCTGGAAGATCAGGATCTTCACGCTGCGAACAAACCTCGGCTGCTTCTTCCTCACAAACTCCACCACCGCTCCGACCATGGCGTCCGCCACCGCCGACGGGCTGGCCCCTCCCTGACCTGAGGGGGCAGACGAGGACCGGTGATGATGACGATGATCAGAGGAAGCACGTGAGGATCCGTGTGGAATGTGACAGTGGTCAGTAAACGTTAAAGCAAGTCTGCATCAGTGAGAGTCACTTTAGAGTCACAGCCCCCAGAACCAAGAGGAACTATTCCCCACATTCTCCTCAGTCTGATGCTCGTCTGCAGGAACAGAACAGTGGAGGCACGAGGTTGTTTGGTTCTTGGTTCTGTGGAGCTTCATACTTACAGGAATACGACAGAATGTTAGTGAAAGTCTGTTTCAGCTCTGGTGTGATGCTTTAAGTGAAACAAACTGATCTCTGCAGGTTTGTGACACTTTAAACTGTAAACCCAGCCAACAGTGACATGACGAGATGAACACAGGAAGAAAACAAGACGAAAGAGGCTGAAACTAGACCGAACAACAGTGAGGTTCTGGCACAGACCTGTTCCCAGGGCAGGTAAGGACACGGAGCTGAACTTGTTCTCCTCGCAGACGTTCAGCACCCTGAGAACCATCTCGTTGATCTTTGCAGGATCGTTCTGGCCGACGACGTGCAGGATGTTTTTACTCGGCAGCTTCCCCGCCGACGTCCTGATCATCGGACTGGACTGGTAACCTGGTGAGTTCACTACAGAGAGAAACCAAACACACGTGGGACTGAAGCGTCAAAGTGCAGAACTCTTAACATGGGACCTGTGTGAACCAGGGGGATCCTGAATAAACAAACGTGGATAGATGAAGGTTACGTACCGATCTGTGAGCACTCCTCCTCCACTGCTGATCCAGCCCCGTCTAAGATCGCCTTGGACACTCCTGAGGAACGACAGAGCAACAGGTTCAGGAAAAGGTGCCACCGATGCTTCGAAGCAAAACACCAAACTGTTTGCACGTCTTTGCATTTCTTGTTCTCACTGATCAGTTTTTAGAGAAATGAACCTTCTTCAGTTCAGTTCTGAGGGAAAATCAGTGATTTGAGTCGGTTTGAGTCAAGAACTGATCCTGGATTAAAACTCAAACTGTGTTTCAGGTGTGACAGCTGCAAAATGCAGTTGCAGTAGCTGCTTTTCAACCAGCAGAGGGCAGTAAATAAAAACCTAAATATTTAGAAGACAATAGGAATCAACCAACAGCTCCACTAAATACACAGGGACTCTGGTTGGCAGCTGAGAAACTGGTTTCTGGGTTCAGGGACTCGGCTCAGGAAGAAAACTTTGCAGTCACCTGACTTAAGGGTGAAGTCCGGATTGGAGGAGTTGACAATGACATCACTGGACTCCTTGGTGATGTCACCTGATGACACCTCGAGGGTGAGCGCACCCATCTGCATCTGGTGTATGCCGAGGGAGGGGGACAGGACTGGGCCGATAGAGGCTGAGGCTGAGGCTGAGAGAGAGAGAGAGAGAGAGAGAGAGAGAGACACACACACACACACACACAGACACACAGACACACACACACACACACTCATTTTCAATCTGCAGCTCTCACTACAAACGTCACACTGCAGTGGGCGGAGTTTCTGCAGGTTTCAACCAATCAGCAGCTGAATCCACTGGTTAGTTTACTGGTCACCAACAGGAACCAGTTACCTCTGCTGCTGTTTGGACTGACAACCTGAAGACTTTCATCTCTCCACTATCACCGACCGAGGCCCTAAAATTATGGACTAAACTGTATTTAAGTCACATTGTGTCTCCAATGAAACAATAATTACTGACGGAACTAACTGGTCTGTAGATTTAAGGCTGTTCTGTATCAAACTATATTGGTGATGTGGCTGTTTAGACTGAAGTGTCAGTGTCAGACTTAACGTAACGTTTAGGTGAATGAAAAGACGTCAGGAAGAACCAACCAGCGAAGGTCAGAGCGGCTCTGAAACAGTCCGGTCTGGTCTTTGAGCAGCTGCGTTCAAACCTCATGCCTCTTCTTCACAGATCAGGTCTGTCTGTTCTCGGCACCGTGGTTGTTCATGAGTGCAGGGGGGGAACACATGAAAGGTGCTGGAGGCGTCTTACCTGAGGGCTGCTGTGACTGGCTGGATGTTTGCCAAACTGGAGACTCTTTAAAATCCTGTGTCTCTGGTTGGACGTTTCTCTGGGCGGTCTGACCTCTGAACTCTCTGATGAAACACTGACAGACAACGTGTTGACATTTTATCTTATTGCAAGTCTTTTTTCCAGTGATGCACATGTTCTGAGCAGAAACCTGGATCTGAACAGCTGCAGCAGAACCTGTGGGATGTACTATGAGATCAGTGGGTCAGCCAGGACTGTTGAGTCTGAAGCCAGCCTGCATCAGGTTCTACTGATCCCTGGCTAAAGGAACGTGTTATCTGTGCAGGCTGCTGGAGCCACGTGCTCACAGTGGCACAGACAGTTTGCAGAACTTTTTCCCACTGGATCCCACATGAATCCAGTTGGTGATACAGAAAATCTGAGCCAGAATCCTCAGCGTGCCGGGCTGCTCTGTGAATGTGTTTGTAGTGTTTCCTGAGCTTCACCTTCTGTACGATGTTTTTGTGCTTTTCAACGTAGTTTAACAATCTGTGCTAGTCCCCAGATCCAGACTCAGACAATGAGGAGACCGGACTTTTATAGTCACAGCCCCTAAACTCTGGAACAGTCTCCCTTCTTGGGTCAAATTTAAAACCCCCTTAGAGACACGTTTGTTTCATCAAGTCTTTGTACTCTCTCTATTTGATGTTCAGCACGTTGGTCAACATTAGCTGCTGTTGTACTTTGTTGTAAACCCCCACCAGAGTCTTTTTCCCCACATGTTTATCGTCTTCTTTGGAAGAACCTGGTGCCTACATTACCCACAATGCAACCTATGCCTGACCAATTACTCTTGCCAATAAATGAGAACCGATCTGTTGAGCTGCAGAGAACACACACTTACATCCACAGTTTGGCTGCTGCTGGGGTGAACGACGATGGCCACCTCCTTCAGATGGCGAGGAGCTTTCCTGCGGCTGAAGGAGTGGATCTCTGTCAGCAGGACTCTGGACACCAGGTCCTTGGGGAAGCTCAGGTTTCCTGGTAATAACTCAGATATATTTATACTAAGTAAAACACAACTATTTACTAGGTAAGTGAGCTGAAACTGGACTGTCAAAGAAAGACTCACCTGTTTCCCAGAAACAGATTATAGTAGTTACCCATCACACACTGTAAGGTTCACATTATCTACCAAGTAAATTCTTAGTAATTAGGGGACTGGAAAAGGAAGCGTTACAAGCGCTTTTAATTTGAAGCAAACTGCTGAACACACAGAAACAAGAAGTCAGCCAAGGCTCATTGTTTAAAAGACTGTTGAATAGAACCGACGGCCTTTCTCCTGAAATCATCAAACATCTTTTCTCCTCTTGTTTAATCATCCTCAGAATCAGATGAATGTCCCTCCAGACTTTCCTTCAGTTCTTCCCACTGTTCGTTCATTTCTTATTAAAGCTTAGAGTCACAGCGATGTGACATATTACAGCCTCAGTTTGTCACATCACAAGCCAAGATGTTCTTTGGTCTTCAGGATGTTCAGAGATCTCGTCCTTACAGGCTGAAAACAAAAGAGATTTTTTAAGTCTGAAGACGCAGCGTGGTGGTCACTGTGTTCTTTCTGAAATGTTTGATTAGTTTCAGCAGCATTTAGGTTTGATCAATAAAGTTTTAACGATGCAGCGTCTGTGGTCCATAAATATTTCCTTCCAAGCAGTGTCCTCTCATTTTGGCTGGAAGTGCCCTGGAGTTTTAAGACCATCGTCGCCCTCAGGAGCCGATGTCGCTGCTGTCAGATGATGGGAGTCCCCCTAAGGTCCATCCTGGGACGTCCCTCATGGACTGAGCCTGTGATCTTTCCAAAGCCAATGTCAGAAACAGTTTCTCTGTATTTTGTAAGTGCATAAGTAAATACCCGACTTTCCCTTTGGGAGTTAATGGTTTATCTCGTCACAGTAAATGAAAACTAGGATCTGCATAGAGACAAATAAGAAAGTGATTATTTTTGGGTTGTGTGCATTGACTATGAGTTAGTGGTGTTTTAGTGGGTTGTGTGAAAAGTCTTATGGACAGTTGAGTCGTTTCTTGTTTCACATTTAGCAGGGACCCCAAACATCCAGGCTTCCTTCCAACCTTAAGGGAACCACAAAGGACCAGTAATGGATTTAAGGACAAGGCTCAGTGTAGAATATTTCATCCCACACCTGCTGATCATTTTGCTCACTGTATTTCTTACAGATTGGTAGAAACAGAAAAGCTTGTGGGTCTGGTGGGTCTGGTGGGTTTGGTGGGTGGACCAACACCCTGACCTGTGATGTTCTGAACTCTTCATGTATGTGAATGTGGAGGCCAAGAAGTAGTGATGGATCATGAGCATCATTAAACTCAGTCCTTCAGTCTTTAATATGTGTGAGATGAGACCATGGGTTTAACACTATGTAGATTATTATTAAACATTATTATTAGACATTATTTACTCACAGTGTTCTGTGGCTCCATGTTCTCTTCCTAACTCAGAGAAAGGGGGTCAGGTCAGCGACGTTCCACCTGAAAACATCCGAGCCTGTCCTGATGTTGCATCTCTGGCAAGTGAAAATAATGTTTGGTGGTTTATGTTTCCATGTCAGTTTTGTTGGAAGCCATATTTATTTTCCCTGTTTATTATTGGAGGTGTCTAATGTGCTGCTGGTTTGATTCCTGCCGCCTTACAAAGACCCACAGGGGGACCAAGGGTCGCTGTTGTTGGATTCACAGTAGAATTCTTGTCCTGTGGTTTAAACATAAGTACGTTTGAGAAAGATCATGTCTGTATGTTCTTTGTGTGTCTAATGGCAAGAAGAGATGAATCAATAAATGTTTATTGATGAATATTGATCTCAGGCGAGATGCTGATCACGCTGTCGGATCATTGGTGTCTGAGTAAAAGTCTCCCTGAAGCTCAAACTGCACAGCTTTTAGATCAAAGCTTTGTCGTTTTCCTCTTCCTGTGAGTGTGACTGTTATTTTTCCCAGCCAGAGAAAACTGTTCTTTAAAATAAACACACAAATAAATGGAAGCATTTTATTAGCAAGAATTGATTATTGGTTATTGATTAATGATTCAGATGATTCAGACGTTGAGATGATGAAAACATTTGATCACAACAGCCTTAAATGAGTTAAATGAGTACGATGGAAATATCAGATACATTTTAAAGGAAAACATATAGAAGTTTATCAGCTTGTAATAAATGAAGTGATTGATGCAGTAATACACGAAGCCACTTTCCTTCCTCTAGCTGGACATAGATAAGTCTATAGCCTGATTACTTAGACAAGGACTAATTTCACTGCCGACATCAGCACCAACTACTGTCAGGTCGACCTCTGCAGTAAAACCTGTGTCCTTTTGTTGTGGTGTCCTTCTACGAGATTTTCTACCTTGTTGTGATATGACAACAAAGTGGAAAAGGACGAGACTGATAACGATAAGGGTAACAGTAACGATAAGGGTAATGGTAACCCAACCTATGACAGAGGACCAGAACCCTTCCTCCCCACTTAGCTCACACATTTGCAGCAGCCCGTCCACTGACACCTGTTTCCCTCTAAAAACCACCTTTAAATGTCCACACTCATGTGCGTCACCAGTCCAGCCTCTCACTACAATGTTTACAGTACTTTGTCTGGGTCCAAAGAATGTCAGCAAAACTGCATCAGGTCTATGTTGGCAGTCAAATATTGGCGCTGCCTGTGAAATGAAGTACAGAACATCTGTGGCGTTGTCCTTGGCACAGTTATCAATGGTCACTGAGTTGTTGTGGAAAGCCAACATGTAAATGTCATGTCCATCACCCCCAACCAGATAATCCCCCCCAGTGGACACCAACACGTCGTTGCCGTCTGAGCCTTGCAGGAGAGAACTTTCATACCCAGACACCAGGATATCAGAGTAGATGGTGCCAATAACGGTCTCCACATCCTTCAACACGTCCCCCTCAGCATCAGCATAACGGCCTTGTCCCGTCAGCAGGTTCACGTAAACCCCTTTACCCTTGTCATGATCACCCCGGTACAGAACGGTGTCCCTGCCAGGGCCTCCATCCACTAGATCTGCCCCTGGTCCAGGAATGAAGACGTCACTGCCAGAGTTTCCCATCATCGTGTCATTTCCATCCTCGCCATAAAGGGTGTCGTCTCCCATGCCACCAATCAGGATGTCCGCTCCACTTCCTCCAATCAGTGTATCGGCTCCTTCGCCTCCTTCCAAGGCGTCATCCTTCTCCCCACCAATTAGAGCGTTATCTTGATCATTTCCTAGTATATTGTTGGACTGGGACTGACAGCCTTGGACTGTGTGGACCTTTGACAGATTTCTCTGAGAGCTGAGGTCCATACGGCAGTCAACCTGTGGTTGTTTCAGAATCACTTTAAAAGCTTCGATCTGAAAGAAAGGAGCATTTCCAGTGGAGTTTAGTGAGTTCAGTTTGAACAGGACTCCGTCAGAGCTCTGGAATTCCAGGTGCTGATGTTGGTAACTTCTCTTGTAGTTTAGCAGACTGAGCTTGAATTGTTCCCCTTTTGACGTGATGGTCACTTCTACATCTGCTGTTGACGGTGAGTCCAGTGTGACTTTGCCTCCATCGATGAAATCCATGTCAACCAACAGAGTGTCAGTGTTCAGATCTTCTGCAAAGTTGTCGATTATTGTGTTGTTCCCATATCCAGGTTTGATTATGTAGGTGTCTTTTCCTTCACCTCCAAACATCAGGGCGCCCTCAGTGTACGGATCAAGCAAATTGTCCTTGCTGTTACCAACCATGATGTCAAAACCAGAGGAGCCATACATTTCTTTCACCGTGTCAGCTTCACTCATCTCCATCACTTTGCCTCGGAGGCCACACAAACGTCTTTCGTCTGAATTCTTGTTCCTGTAGACGTAGCACCCAAGCAGTCCATTATTAATTGATGGTTGAGAAAGTGGTTCTGGTTCCTGGTTCCTATAATCCACAGTTATTGGGAATATTAAATGCTCAGTACAGCTGTTGGGGCTGGACATCAGTCCAGCTGTTATTCCATCACTGGTCTTGATCTGTAGGTGCTGATAATTCTTTGAAACAAACCAGTTCTCTAAAATAATATTTCTTCTGCCATTTACAAAAATGATGATGTTCTGTCGTTCACACATCGATGTTATTTGCTGATATGGTCCTCTCAGGAAGAGGAGGTCCACGACCTGATCTGGTGATTGATTGTTGATGGTTTTTACTCCTTGGCCTGGTGTGATAACGTACCAGTCCTCTCCTCCTCTACCCTGGATGAAATCATCTCCTCCTCCTGGGATAAAAACATTGTGTCCTTTGTTTCCTCTGATGACATCACTGAAGTTTGACCCTCTGACCTCCGTCAGACTCTCTAAAGCCTGGTCCTCCTGAAGGTCCACCATCAGAGGAGACGTAGACTTGCTGTAGTCAATGCTTTGACTTCTAATGCACTTGGTGAACAGGCTTTCTCTGTGCAGGCAGTCGGCCTTGTTGTCTGAGACAGTGAAAGTGATCAGATCCTTCGTGACAATAAACAGGTGTCTGTCTGCTGGGGATCTGAACCAGTTCACTAAAATCACCATGAACCTTGTTTGGTCATTGGAAATATTCAGAATAACATTTTCACTTTGTACTTGAACTTGAAAACTGTGAAGATTTGCTTTTATTATGGCCAGATCTGTCAGATTGTCTGTGGAGTAATTGTCAATCACCACCACAGAATCATGTCTGTCTTTTACCATGTACATGTCTTCTCCTTCACCCCCAGTCAGACGATCCCGACCTCCTGCTCCGTCTATCAGATTGTTCTCTTTATTCCCAATGAGCACATCATCATACTCAGAGCCACAGATGGTTGTAACTGTGTGTAAAAGTGGCTCAGATGTGTCCACAGTTTGACCCTGTTTCATAAAATTCTTGTTAACTGCTCTGGCCACCAGCTGAACTGAAGAAACCACAGTGGAGGAAATCTCAAAGAAGACTCCGTCTCCTGACACCATGTTCATATGACGATACACCTCACTCAGAAACCAGTTCCATATGGTCACAGTATGAGTGTCTCCATACATTAACACAACATGGTCCCCAGATTTAGACACAGAAATGTGACTGTAGTCGACACTGAAATGAAGCGTGTCCTGTGCTTTGGAAGGATCGTAATTGTTGATGACTGTTTTCCCTCCGTTTTCAGGGATGAAGTATGAGTCTTGTCCACCAGAGCCTTCAACATAACTTCTCTGTGGACCGAGGAAGAACATGTCATTACCAGGTTCACCATAAAGCCTGTAATAGTAACTTAACATGACTTCCATCATGTGTTTGTCCTCTGCTTTCTGAACTGCAATGAAACGATTAGAGTTTCTGTTGCCCCTGTATGACCCGTATCTTGAACTGGAGTCAGCTTTAGATCCTGAAACCACCTGCACAGACCCAACTGGTATGAACAAGACTGTTGTTATTTTTCTGGTTGTATATTCTAACTGATGGGACTCTCCCAGGCCCAGAATTACATCATTGCTTCCTTGTGTGTCAATGGGCCAACACTTCCTCCCAGAACTTCCATCAGCAGATACAAAATTCTCCATGCAGAACAAAGATAGACCCTGGTCAGCAAGACAGAAATCAATGCCTCCTCCATTCCAGGAATAGTTACCGCTAGTGAAATCAATGACACTTGTTCCATCCTGCTGCTTTGTGACTTTGTAATATTTGTGATAATCAGATATCTGTTCAATAAGTTTGCGGCCCTGCTCAATTTCCTCATAAGGGTAGTAATAAAAAAAATTTGCAACATTAATTACAAAATGCAAAAGCCCCTTATCAAGGCCAACAAAACCAGCTGCCAGTTTATCCAGAACTCCAGCGTCCTTTGGGAGCTTGTTTAGTTCTTCTTGGATACCCATATAAACATCATCAATGAGCAGCCGGACTACTGACAGAGCCAGGTTTACAGGTGCTATAAATGGTGCTAGTTCAGGCTGAACAATTTCAATAACATCCAAAACAACCATGAGACCATCTAAGGAAGCATCGATGTATCCCAGTGTGTCATGTCTTTTCAAATCATCTACAATATTGTATATCCCAAATCCAATCCCGACTATTGGTATAACCACCATAGTCCTCTTCATTGCAGGGCTTCTGATGACTGAAGCTGCAGCTCTGGCGAGTCTCATCTCTGAGGACAGGGCTTGTTTTGCAACAACAGCTGTTGTCATAGCTGTCACTCCATGAGCTGTTTGCAAAGTCCCCATCACACCATGTTCGATGTCCCCCTGTTCAAAAGCACGGACAGTTCCTTTCAGTCCCAGCATGAGGCCTACGGCCCCCACTGCAGTCCCAGTGTGCTCTAAGTATTTATTATGTGGATGGGAGGAGACTGGACTGTGATGTTCCAAGTCGTGAACTGCTTTCTCAATGTTCTGCAGCATCTTTTGGTTGTAGCGTTGACTCTCTGGAGATAAATCAACTCTTGCTTCAACAGCTTTAGAATCAGCAGCATCAGAAACAAGATCACAGATGAACTGTCCGTTTTCTATCCTGGCACTTCCCTCCTTCAGGTGCAGATTGACACCGTACTTTTCTTTCAGCTGACCATGGATCTGTTCTGCAAACGATGCCGACGTCCTGGAGAAATAAGATTCAAGTTTGAAAGTTCTCTCCCACGCTGAGGCTGAAGTCAAGTCCTTCATTGTTACATGGCCATCATCAAAGCCTCCTAATGTCCCTGAGGTTGAAGGGATTTTTTTGCCTTCAGATGTTGTTAAAGGAAGTTGTTCAGTTTTTTCTTTAAAAGTGCTGTAACTGTTTAAGAATTTATTTTCTTCTGTGTTCTGTGTGCCTCCAAATATCTTGTATCGTTGTGCCATCTCAGCCATCTGATCTGGTACATTATTGGTCAAACTTTGCTTCCACATTTCGAACATCTTATATTCTCTGGTTATGACTTCATTAATTTTTTTTTCTGATTGTGATTTGCTTGAACCCTCAGATGTTGCTGAGCCAGTAAATCCACGACAGCTTGTGTCAGTCCAACTGCCTCCTCTGGCCATTGGATGCTCTTCAAAAAAGAATTTCAGTCCTTCTGTTCTGATATTGTTTTCACTTGTGACCATATCCAGGCCCATAAGAATCAGGGGGAGTGTCCTGAAGTTTCTGGCAGATTCAGATATAACTGATGCAGTGAGATATGTGGTGAACCAGGCCTCTTTGGATGGGGTACTCTTGGGAATTTCATTTCCACTAAAAGTATCTCTAACATATTGAACGTATTTATTCTGATATTCAGTGGGTTGTTGTGCATTCTCAGGTACTATTTGTCTTTGCATGTCTGAGTATTTTTCCTTGCCAAACTGGTCTTTAATGGCCTTTTCAACTTCCTGTTGTTTAGCTGGATTTTCTCTTTCATTGTTGTCCAGCCTTTTTCCTACTAAATACACATACAGATTTCTAGGATTAACAGCATAAATCCAGTCATTGACCATCAGGTATGTGGGATTCTGTTCTCCAGTCTTTGCGTAGTGACGAATAACATTTGTGATGTCTTCTCCTGACTTAATCTCATAACACTTGGGAAGAATGTCCTTTATGGTTTTATCAGGTATCCAATTCAATTTATGATATATTTCTATCACATAGTGTTTTTCATTTATTCGATTTGGGTCAAGTTGGATTTTTTCAGGCGCTGGTCGGTCTGAGTGAAAGATTCCCCAAGTCAGCGCCTCGAGTTCATTATAAGCATGTTCTACTGCCTCTATGTTGTTTTGGTCAATGTTCTTAAAAATATCTGGGTTAACAAATCTCCTTGGCTCATCTGGCCAACCGTATGGGTTGCTCTTAACATGTTTGTCTTTACCATGTTTCTTTTTACCACTATTTCCCATTAGAAAATTTCTTTCATTGGTAAATACCGCCTCTCCTTTACTGCCCTGCTCCTTCCTGATAATCACATCTCCGTTCCTATCAACGGTCGCCACCACTTTCTTGCTGTCATCTTTGTGTCTCCATTGCAGACCGTCTGGGGAGATTTCCTGGGTGATTTTCTGTCCTGAGTGTGTGACCTGAATCAAAGTGTCCCTCAGGTGCAGCTCGGTCTCGATGTGGGCGCTGTCATGGAGCTTTCTTGTCAGAGTTTTGACGAACGCCTCGTCTGATCCGACCACACAGGCCACAACACTTGTTGTTTTGATTTTATTGTCGTACCTGGAGGTTTGTTGAATGATCGTGGCCACGTCTTCAGCTCTGTATCCTGACAGTCTCATCTCTTCTGAGCTGTCTCTGGCACCATGACCTACCAGCACCAGTCTGCTGTCCTCTGACAGAGGGACTGAGTCCCCGCGGATCCGTTTTGGACTGTGGTTCTCATCAAGAATATAGACGGCGCTAGTGGACCGGTGCTTTTCATAAAGAGAAGTAGCAGCTTTTCTGACCACAGGGTCATTCTCCATAATGAGGATGTGCTGGTGGTCGTACTGTGTGGTGTGATCAACTGGTCTTTGTGGAATTCTGTACCTGGAAACAGCATCAGGTTGATCCATGACCTGATAAATCAGGTGATTCTCCTGGAGTGTTTCTAAGACTGCTTTGGAGCAACGGAACATAAGAGCCTGAATGAAGTTACGCTGGAAGTCTGTGGTTGTTCTTCCATCAAGGGAAAACACTGGTGGTACTTCCAGTGCTGAATTCAGCATGAGCTCTGCAAGTGCTGGTCCAGAGAGGCCAGACACAGTTTGTCCGTCGTCTGAAACAGTCCCGAATATTTTCACTACAGTGTAGTGGTCTGTTTCTGGTACACAGGACTCATTGTACAGGCATTCTTTGCTCACTATGACTGAGTAATGAGGGTCCAAGCTGTATTCCTGTTGGACTCGGTCACTTGTTGACTTTTCTCTGTCCGTGATGACCAGAAGTTTTTGACTGTAGCTGTGAGAGATCTCTGCAGCGCTGAGCAGCCAGTCGTCAGTCTTCTGTTCATCAATAGCTGCCAAGAACTTGTCCAACTCCTGCAGGAACAGCACGTGGAAGACAGCAGGTCAGCAGCTTCAGACTAAACTACACATGATGATGATAGAAATTCTTGTTATACGCAGGTGAGATGATGTGGATGTGGATTTTCTAATTCCAGTAGCTTCTTAACATTTACAATTATGAGAAAATGCTGTGGAGCTTTAGTTCTTCAACTTATATTTCTGGTGTCTTATTAATCTGATTTCTTCAGTTTCTTGTTGGAAGCAGTTTTTATTGATCAATCTGAGGCTGGTTTAGATTCCAGTTCCTTCTAAGCTGAGCACTGGTCCCCAGTTTAAAAATCCACCCACCTGTTCCGTCCGAATAACACAAGCTGTGAAGTTCTCACAGTCCTGAAGCTCATCCTGCAGACTCATTGGGTTTTGGTCAACGTCCACCCTGAAGGAGGATGAACATGTTTATATCACAGAGGGAAACGTTTATGTGCCGTCAGTTTCAAATCAGCTTCTCTGAGAGAAAACCAGAGATAAATAACAAAAAATATTTTGCTCTTCTGTGGAAAGTTCTCATGAGACGGTCAGACGGTCTTTTGTGGAGCATTTCAGTCTCACAGGGCAGATTGAACAAAAAGACCAAAGTTAACTGAGTATTGATTTGTCACTTTGCATATTAACTTGACAAGTTCATTTCAAATTGAATGAAGCAAAAACAATGAATGAAAAACCAAAAAACTTCCACAGGAGGGGGAGTTTTCTGGATCGAGTGGATCAGTCACAGTTGTTGTGGTCTCCCATCTTTTTCAGGGGTTCACTGCTTTGATCTGATCCCCAGCAGCTTCTTGAACCAAAGTAACTGTCAGCAGACGTATTTTAGGTGTAAACCAAAGATGAATATTCCTCCTTACCTGCTGGATGACCTCTGAACTCTGACCCCATGTGTGGATGTGTCCCTACGATGAAACACATCATTATCTTCTCAGTGCACTTTGCTCTTTGTTCTACACACAATAAAAGAACCACCTGTACAGCCAAGACCAGGTCTCGGTTACCAACACCAGAGTCCAAACAATAAATCAACCAGGCCAGTAAATACTCAGCTGAGTATTTAGTATTTTGGTTTGGATGTTGGCTGATGTTCCCAGTTTGAAGTCTCAGTTCTCAGTGTGAGAGGGAGAGTCACAGTTACACAATAGCAATACAACTAATTATGGAGACTACTGCAAATAATGAAGGACTGTAGTATTACTACAGAATTATACTACAATAATACTCAGCGCTTTATGAAATACAACAACCTAACACTGGACCTGTCTGTCACAGGAGCTCAGAATTAAGAGAAAGATCCAGTTGTCAGTACGGACAGAATGAGGGTGATAATAATTCATCCTTTTCAGGTGGAAGCTAATGTGGATAAAACCAGTGTTGTTACTGACATTGAGCATTTTTACTGTAATACATGTAAACAGCAGTTTTCCCAGAATACCTCTGCTCTGTCGGCCCTTGGAGACTTCGGTGAGACATGTGCTGAGACAGTCCTGTGAGGCGATGCAGTGCAGCGATGTCAGGGCCCAGCTCCTCCCACTCATCTTCTCTCACCTCTGTAACATTGAAAAGACGTTTCACACTGAAACAGGAGGCTGCTCTGTCCGAACAGACACAGCAGCTGCTGCTGGAAAACACTGAGGTTCCTGCATCGGAGCTCTGAGGCTCCTCAGCAGGTGTTTCTTACCAAAGGGCTCAGTGAGGATGAGGAGGCTGCAGAGGATCAGGAGCCTCAGAGTGTGACCTGCCATCATCCTGCAGAACAGCACAGTGACAGAAACAGGAGGAGAAGTTACTAGTTAGTCTGTCTTGACTAGTATTACTACTTTTAGCAGTTTGCCTGTGCGTTACTGTGACTTACTGTCCATCACTGTCAGTTATTGTCAAAACCTGGAGGTCTTAGTTTTTTAAAGGACGAAACACACAGACTGGTACTCAGTGCGGGCAGGATTTTATTAAAGAAACAAACACAGGGAACTTAAACTGAGAAAACAGAAACACTAAGCAGACAAGATGAACACAGGGCTCGGAAACTGACACACGAACACAGAACTCGAAGGAACAGAAACCACATACACAGAACTCAGACTACACAGAACTCGGAGGTGCCGAAGCTCGTACACAGAACTCAGGGACTACACAGAACTCAGAGGTGAGTTACTGTTATTGCACATTACTGCACATTACTGTGCATTACTGCGAGTTACTGCGAGTTACTGCGAGTTACTGTGCAAAGGTTTTAAAGACGTCAGATTTGAGTCTCTGGAGAGCATCAGGTAAAACAGTTGCTGCTGTGATCACGTCCAGAGCTGTGCAGTCGTCTTTGTGAGGATCACAAACTCACAAACTCTTCGTCCTTTGCTCCTGACTTGTTGAGGTAAATTCTTGCAGCTCTGAGATGTGGATCAGTAAAAAGAGAAAGTCTGCTGGTATTTTTGAAATATTATTTCCCTGTTGACAAATTTATCAGCAGAGGCAGCCACAGTTAGTCTGATGGTCAGACATCAGCTTTACCTGGAAACTTCTAGTTTCGTAATGACTGTCCAACAGCCAGAAAAACAGGAAAGGGTGCAGTTGCTGCTGGAGTGTGTGTGTGTGTGTGTGTGTGTGTGTGTGTGTGTGTGCACTGTCAGCAGGCAGGAGTGTGTGTGGTGTCTGCTGGTCCAGTAGAGATTTAGCTGCTCAGCCTGTTGCTGATTTGAATAAGAAGCATCTATTGTTCAGTAACGTTGTGTCTCTGATGTTAAAGCTTCTTGGAACAAACAGGTTTATGAAGTAAATTCATCTAAATCACTGAGAATCACACAGGAAGACACAAACACACGGCTGAGACACACAAAGCCACATTTCAGATTGTTAAAAATCACAACTAAGAAATATTTTTAAAGGACTAAAACTAAATCAGCACCTGCTGCCAAAGTGAGTCCTGTGATTGGTTCAAACATCTGGATGGATGATGAGTAAAAGAAGCTGCACTACAGCGTAAAAAGACGTTTCAAACTAATAATAAATGTGTAAATGAATCACTTCAACCTGCTGTCAGACATGGTCCACAGTCATCACTGTCGTCACCTGCAGCTACTGAACATGTACAGTCTCATCAACACACACTCTGTTAGTTTGTCTTTGTTCCACTCACCCAGATGTGATCAGCTCCTGTGCAGCTGGGAAGATGTGTAGACAGAGGAAGTAGAGTTCAGCTTATATAGGATGCAGAAAGTGAAAGTGCCCAGTCCTGTGTGTGCACAGGAACCAGAGCCAAGTATCTGTCAACTGTATCATCATGGAGAAATAGCTCAGCAAAGAAAAAGGAAGAGCCACAACATGAAACCAGTCACATACAGGAAATAGTTGTACATGAACTTACTGTAGATATTGAATGAAATATATATGAATGTGAGTATTGATTGAAATATATGAGCAGGATGATGGTCCAGTTTTAGTCCAGTTTCAGGCCTAGTCGCCCTTATAGATTATTGGAGGTGTTGAAGGTAATGAAGACTGGCTGGAGATGTTGTATTCATGGATCAGAAGGATTACGACTGGCAGAGCTGGTCCTGATTCCTGTTGTGTCTGTCTGACTTTCAGAAACAGGGACGACCAGAACAAAACCAGCAGACGGAGTCCGGAGTGGCCGAGGGAAAGTGTGTGTGTGTGTGTGTGTGTGGTCTCTGCTGGTCCAGTAAAGATTTAGCTGCTCAGCCTGTTGCTGATGTGAATAAGAAGCATCTTCTGCTCAGTAACGTGTCAGAGTCAAACGTCACCTTATTATATGAGACATAAAGTCATTTGGTGGTAAAGCTTCAGCTCATGTAGCTGCTTTAAACCTGAGACAGAAAACAAATATAGACTTTTGTCTGGACTCTGATCAGCCAACAGCAGGATGACAGTGGAAATCAGCCCATTTCAAATAGTTTGTGTGTGGGCAGAAGTGTGTGTGTGTACTTGTATGCTATCTTTGTGAGTACCATTTTGAGCATATTTCTATCAAAGTGAGGTCATTTTTCTGGTCCTCGCTTTTTTCAGACCCCCGTTTGAGGGTTAAGACTTAGTTTTAGGGGTAGGGTTAGAATTAGGTTTAGGTAAGATTCATATCTAAGACCCAGCAGCAGTGAAAGTCAGTCCCAACGTCATTAGTGAGAGTTTAGTGTCTTATTTGTAGAGTTTGTGTGTTTAGATCTGATTTGCAGTGTGTGAGAGATGATGCTTTGAGGCCTTTAAGTGGCTTCGTTCCTTCAGGGGTTCTACTGGATTTAAGTCAGGACAAACAACGCCGTGTTCATAGTCCGGTCTGTAAATGTCTCCCCCTACACAGTTTGCAGCCTCAGACCAGGACCCTCCTGTCAGGTCTGGTTTCAGTCTTAGCAGGTGGAGTCATGTTGTTTCGTTCACAGGTTCTTGAATAACACTTTTGTGGTTTACTGTGTGATTCCAGTGCTGACGTGTTTAGATCAGCATCATTAACATTTCAAGTTAGGTCACTTTTATTGATCTAGTCCAATATCACTGAACACAATCTGAACAGCTTAAACAGCTTCTATCCTGAACCACGTCCTGATGATGGTGCAGGATCTAAAAGGTCTAAACATTAGGCGCATTCGGACCAAACGGTGTGAGGGAACCAGTTCTAAGAACTACTCCAATGCGAAACGGACCCAAGAGCTACAGACCTTAAGGGTCTTTTTCTGTTCGTATCCATAACATAAGCTGGTGGTTGCTATAGCAACATTATTTCGACAGCAACACTAGTGAAACTTTTCATGTTTTGGTTTGATCCATCAAGATCTCTGACTTTTCTGAGGTGTTTAGGCAGCCTGGACTTTTGGCATTGGTCTCTGTCAGTTTTCTTCCCTGATAAAAACTGTTACTACTGAAGTGAACTTGGTGAAATGTGGATGTTAGTGCTGCAAGTTAGTGTTTGATGAATCAGCATGAATGTACGTGGTTCCTGTTGTACTGAAATGTACCTAATCTGATCTAGGAGCTAAAAAAGTCCTCGAAAACAGCGTTTTAAGGACTGCTGTAGTTCTCAGTTCCTGCGGTTCCTACACAAAAAGCAGAACTTCCTCCAAAAATTCTAAGAATTATGGAGAAGTCCCTCTGGTCTGAAAGTGCCTTAGTTCACCCTGAGAAAACCATCAAAGTGTGAAGCACATGTTTTATTCAGATAATTAAGCCTGAACAGAACCATGCTAACGGCTAATGCTGCAGCCTGCAGGGATTCACTATTAAAACTACATTTAGGTCCCATTAAGTCCCAGGAAGACCCTTGGTCTGATATTGAATCTGACCCTAAATCAGTTGTTGTGTTTCACTCATTAGTTTATTCCAAAACAAAACAAGGTGTGAAAAATGACTTTTGTCAAACATTCATGTTCTTCAGTTCTGTCATGTTCAGCCTGACACTGGAGCCAGTGGGACTTTTGCTTTTCTTTATCAGAATGGTTGAAGGTGTTTTTGAGGAGCATCTTTCTCAGCGGTTCATGTAAACGTGATCAGGTATTCTGGGTAGGCCTGGATGTCGTTGAAGACCACGAACATGGTTGGGTTGGCGGTTTTATCGGTGACGCTGTCGTACAGGTCTGCAGCGTTCCCCGAGCCTCTGCTGGGCGGAGTGATCATTCCAGCTTTGCCCTGGGTAAAGTCTCCAGCCAGGACTCTGGTCAGGTACATGCGTTTGTGCCCCTTGGCGTCGGGATTGGCGTAGCCCACCGAGTAGGCAGGGTCCACAGCAAAGTAAGAGCCATTACCAAACATCGCACCTGCAGAAACAGAAAACAGACTCAGACAAGTCTTGTTGGTTTTCAATTGGTTTTCAGATGATCCAGTCTCGATCCTTAAATCCTGGTTCTGTGCTTCAGGCTGCATCATGTGAAATCTATTGTAACGTGCACAAAAAGGTTATTTCAGGTTGAGGTAACATGGCTGCCAGGTGCTGTGCGAGTCTCGACAGTCCTGGGAGCTGAGAACAGTCGAGGTCTGAGCAGGAAACTCACCGTTTGTTCCTGCGTAGCCGCGGTTGAAGCCCTTGGTGTTGATGAGGTCGATGGAACCGGCCCCGGTGCCGTGAAACAGCAGCTTTTCGTTGTTCGTGTGTTTGTTCTTCACCTCCATCTGTTTCTTCATGAGCTGGTAGTTCTGCCACAGCGTCGCGTTCTGGACTCGTTCAATCTGCCAACAGAGACATCAACACGTTACTTGTTGCTCATTTTCACTCTGCTGCTGTTACTTTGTGGTGGTGAAGCCACAGTGACGTAGAAACTGTCCCAGGACATTGAACCTTCATCAAAACAATTTCTATGATTCTGATCAGTGCAGGAAATGCTGAAAGTTTGATATTAGCTGAGCAGGCAGTGAACATACACTGATGATGTTTGGAGTGAGGCTGGTCTTTGTAAGTTCTGTCTTCACTTCGTCGTATTCTTTAGATCCTGCAGCCACAGGAAAGAGTTTCAGCAGCGCCCCCTTCATGTCCTCCCAGTGCGGCGGCAGAGCAGCGTCATCTGCAAACAGCGTCAGACTGAAGGTTAGGTCCAGTTTCACACAACCTGCATGTCACTGCCAAAGTGCTGAGGCCGAACCGTCAGTATCAGAAAACACGGGTCCACAAACTGCAGCTGTTCAGGTCACGTCCGACCCGTCTGACCTGAAGAACAGCTGGTTAGAGACCTGGGCAGGAGCTCAAGACTCAGCCACTCACAGGACTTCATAAAGAATGTAAGCCAGTCAGCTAACAGGGAACCATCTGAACCAGGACCTGAATAAATACAGCACATGGAAACAGCTGGAAATGAGGCCTGTGTGTTGTGATTTGTTCATTTGTTCAATCAGATTTTTTGTTGTTTAACTGTAAATAATGTTTTTTTAGGCAGCAAAGAATTTTTGTTAGCAAGAGCCAAGACCGTCCAGCTGTTTCTTCAGGTCAAACAGACAGAGAGTCGACCTGAAGGTCTGAAGACAGAAGAGGGACCAGGTGAAGGCCCAAACACTCTGAAGACTCTGTTCTAACCCTGAGAAGAATCAATGTTTTGGACACAGCAGTTCATGCTCAGATCTACTGAGTAACTGCTGCCAGACACAGAGGCACCTGACCTGGCCCTGACCTGCTGAACTCACTTTCAGTTTGACAAGACAACGAGTGTTTCTAGGAAGCTACTTTCTAGGAAGTTCTACTTCTGCAAATGTTCTCAGCAGTCTGGAGTCACAGCCAATCAGATCGTCAGCCTGCCAGCACCAATATGCCTGAAACAGATGTTCAGTGAATAGAAATGTTCCTGATGTTTAGAAAACTGGGCGATAGTGGCTCCTCACCTGTTCTGGACTGGGACTGTGATTGTACTGACCCTGTTAAATGTGAGATCCTCACCCTTCAGGTCTTTTCTAAGCAGCTCCACCTCGTTACGTCTGTTTTCTGAAACAGCTCTTCTCAGCATCACGTCGGCCCTGTACATCTCATCGTTGATCTTGATCCTCACGCTTTGTTTTTTCTCCAGAGCCTCTTCCAGCTGGAGGTTGGCGTACATGTCGAAGGGAAACATGACCCCACTGCTATGACAAAACTGCCACTCGACCCGTCCAACCAGCAGCAAGGCCTTGCTCCTCAGGTTCTCCAGCCTCTCCACCCGCCGCAGGATGTCCCTGATGGTGAGTGACAGACTAGTCAAACTAGTATTTTAACTCTGAATCTTAAAGGGGGCGGCCAGTGAATTTATACATGTTTCTTATTTTCCACATGAACTCTGTCTTTTTCCAAAAACCAGCTCCAGAGAGAAGCTGCAGTGGAAGCAGAGCCTGTAAACAGTGACGGCCGTTCTCAGCGTCTGGAGCTGGTTTTTGGAAACAGACGGGCCTCTGTGGAATGCAGTCACACCCTGGGGAGTATTATGTTAGATCAACAGCTGCAACATGCCATAGCTTAATAGAGGGCCACAATCTATAACGGAAGAATGTGTACATGGCAATAACAACTCCTTTTATGGTATAGAAGTAGCAACTATTAGTGGAAAAGTACCAGCAACTTTGGGCGGTGGCCAACAGCTTTATATTGTGTGTAACTTCCTTATTGCTTCAGATCTCTCTACCGCTTGTGTGTGAGCTGATCTCCGGAGATATCTCTGTATGCTAATAAACCAGCTGGAAAACTTAATTTCCACTCCGTCTCTCATTATCTCTCAATTAACGGACTCGGGGAAAGTCTGGGGATTGACTTTCAACACCTCCCATTGTTGGTGAGGAAGAACCATGTGAGCCAGGTCAGCGGTGTGGCTCCCTGCTGTGTTTGTAAATAGTCTGCCCCTGTTTGCTGACCTGACTGCAGCCTCCGCGGTGAAGACGTCCCTGGTCAGGCCTTCCAGCTGGATACTGGGCTCCTGGCCCCCCAGCCCTTTGTCTAAACGGAGGCTGATGGTCAGTTCCCTCTGCAGGGCCTGCAGCTGATCCACGTCGTCCGGCGACAGCTCACTAATATACTGGTCTCTGATGGTTCTCTTCGCCTGCTCGGCCACAATCAGGTCCAGGATCTTTCTCTTAGCCTGACTCACAGCCTGTGGGGGGGATACCAGACACATTGTTGTATCTTTACATGAAACTTTAGTGTTTCCAGTCAGATTTAATAAACCATTTTACTGTATTTCTGAAATTATTCAGTAATGGCCCCCGGCTGCTGTGGAAAGATCCACTGTCTGCAACACATCAGCAGCTGGACACACCACATGTTTATCAGTCCTGTTCCTGAGCACACTGCTCAAACCTCCATCTCTGCACACAGAGCCAGGCCACCTTGACGCTAAGCTACGCTAAATATTGGAATAAACTCACATATTTGCTCTTGTACTTTATGTGGAGGATTAAAAATTTATTTATCATCAGGAGCAGATTCAAATTAAAGTTGTCCACCCCTGTTGATCATGTGCTGCCCTGATCCTCAGTCCTGTGAACGTGTGAGAACAGGAAGGAAACATGATGCAGCTGTAAAATACGAGTGAACTTCCCTAAATGAAGTATTTTCTCCTGTCAGTCTACAATAAAGTTCTGATGGAGCTGATGTGTTTACTGTGTCCACATGTTCCTTTCAAAGCAAAGAGCTCAAACCTAAACTCAAACCTTGTTGTTGTCGGCGCACAGCTGGAACACTATGGACTCAAACTCCTCCTCCAGACCAGAGGTGCCACTGTTGGGCCGCTCCTCCCCGGGTCCCGTAAAAAACGAAGTGACGGATTCTGAAACAACATGAAACAAGAATCAGTGATCACATGTTCCTGCTTCAGCATGAACACACACTGTAGTTTGTTCTGACTGTCCCACACGCCACATAGACCACCACAAAGACCAGATCCGGATTCATCCACCACTGAAAATAGTCCCCAGCTAATGAAACTACAGGAATCTTAGGAAATAATTGTTTTTTTAAATGAAACTATTTAGATTTTTGGCTTCAGCAGCAACGACTGAGCTCAGAGACACAGACTGAAGCACAGAAACCACAACTGAGTCTGCGCATCGATTAAAACCAGGCTGGACAGCTCCAATGTTCTTATCGTGTAAGAAAGAAACCACAACCTCCCTGTTCTGACCAGGGTTGAACCCAGAAGATGGATTTACCTTTGAACTTGGTGAAGACGCTCTTCTCCTCCACCTCCTGGCCCTGCCGGCTCCTCATGCTCCTGTGGAACTCCGTCGTCATGGCGGTCTGGAAGATCAGGATCTTCACGCTGCGAACAAACCTCGGCTGCTTCTTCCTCACAAACTCCACCACCGCTCCGACCATGGCGTCCGCCACCGCCGACGGGCTGGCCCCTCCCTGACCTGAGGGGGCAGACGAGGACCGGTGATGATGACGATGATCAGAGGAAGCACGTGAGGATCCGTGTGGAATGTGACAGTGGTCAGTAAACGTTAAAGCAAGTCTGCATCAGTGAGAGTCACTTTAGAGTCACAGCCCCCAGAACCAAGAGGAACTATTCCCCACATTCTCCTCAGTCTGATGCTCGTCTGCAGGAACAGAACAGTGGAGGCACGAGGTTGTTTGGTTCTTGGTTCTGTGGAGCTTCATACTTACAGGAATACGACAGAATGTTAGTGAAAGTCTGTTTCAGCTCTGGTGTGATGCTTTAAGTGAAACAAACTGATCTCTGCAGGTTTGTGACACTTTAAACTGTAAACCCAGCCAACAGTGACATGACGAGATGAACACAGGAAGAAAACAAGACGAAAGAGGCTGAAACTAGACCGAACAACAGTGAGGTTCTGGCACAGACCTGTTCCCAGGGCAGGTAAGGACACGGAGCTGAACTTGTTGTCCTCGCAGACGTTCAGCACCCTGAGAACCATCTCGTTGATCTTTGCAGGATCGTTCTGGCCGACGACGTGCAGGATGTTTTTACTCGGCAGCTTCCCCGCCGACGTCATGATCATCGGACTGGACTGGTAACCTGGTGAGTTCACTACAGAGAGAAACCAAACACACGTGGGACTGAAGCGTCAGAACAGCAGAACTCTTAACATAGGACCTGTGTGAACCAGGGGGATCCTGAATAAACAAACGTGGATAGATGAAGGTTACGTACCGATCTGTGAGCACTCCTCCTCCACTGCTGATCCAGCCCCGTCTAAGATCGCCTTGGACACTCCTGAGGAACGACAGAGCAGCAGGTTCAGGAAAAGGTGCTACCGATGCTTCGAAGCAAAACACCAAACTGTTTGCACGTCTTTGCATTTCTTGTTCTCACTGATCAGTTTTTAGAGAAATGAACCTTCTTCAGTTCAGTTCTGAGGGAAAATCAGTGATTTGAGTCGGTTTGAGTCAAGAACTGATCCTGGATTAAAACTCAAACTGTGTTTCAGGTGTGACAGCTGCAAAATGCAGTTGCAGTAGCTGCTTTTCAACCAGCAGAGGGCAGTAAATAAAAACCTAAATATTTAGAAGACAATAGGAATCAACCAACAGCTCCACTAAATACACAGGGACTCTGGTTGGCAGCTGAGAAACTGGTTTCTGGGTTCAGGGACTCGGCTCAGGAAGAAAACTTAGCAGTCACCTGACTTAAGGGTGAAGTCCGGATTGGAGGAGTTGACAATGACATCACTGGACTCCTTGGTGATGTCACCTGATGACACCTCGAGGGTGAGCGCACCCATCTGCATCTGGTGTATGCCGAGGGAGGGGGACAGGACTGGGCCGATAGAGGCTGAGGCTGAGGCTGAGAGAGAGAGAGAGAGAGAGAGAGAGAGAGAGACACACACACAGACACACACACACACACACACACACACACACTCATTTTCAATCTGCAGCTCTCACTACAAACGTCACACTGCAGTGGGCGGAGTTTCTGCAGGTTTCAACCAATCAGCAGCTGAATCCACTGGTTAGTTTACTGGTCACCAACAGGAACCAGTTACTTCTGCTGCTGTTTGGACTGACAACCTGAAGACTTTCATCTCTCCACTATCACCGACCGAGGCCCTAAAATTATGGACTAAACTGTATTTAAGTCACATTGTGTCTCCAATGAAACAATAATTACTGACGGAACTAACTGGTCTGTAGATTTAAGGCTGTTCTGTATCAAACTACACTGGTGATGTGGCTGTTTAGCCTGAAGTGTCAGTGTCAGACTTAACGTAACGTTTAGGTGAATGAAAAGACGTCAGGAAGAACCAACCAGCGAAGGTCAGAGTGGCTCTGAAACAGTCCGGTCTGGTCTTTGAGCAGCTGCGTTCAAACCTCATGCCTCTTCTTCACAGATCAGGTCTGTCTGTTCTCGGCACCGTGGTTGTTCATGAGTGCAGGGGGGGAACACATGAAAGGTGCTGGAGGCGTCTTACCTGAGGGCTGCTGTGACTGGCTGGATGTTTGCCAAACTGGAGGCTCTTTAAAATCCTGTGGCTCTGGTTGGACGTTTCTCTGGGCGGTCTGACCTCTGAACTCTCTGATGAAACACTGACAGACAACGTGTTGACATTTTATCTTATTGCAAGTCTTTTTTCCAGTGATGCACATGTTCTGAGCAGAAACCTGGATCTGAACAGCTGCAGCAGAACCTGTGGGATGTACTATGAGATCAGTGGGTCAGCCAGGACTGTTGAGTCTGAAGCCAGCCTGCATCAGGTTCTACTGATCCCTGGCTAAAGGAACGTGTTATCTGTGCAGGCTGCTGGAGCCACGTGCTCACAGTGGCACAGACAGTTTGCAGAACTTTTTGCCACTGGATCCCACATGAATCCAGTTGGTGATACAGAAAATCTGAGCCAGAATCCTCAGCGTGCCAGGCTGCTCTGTGAATGTGTTTGTAGTGTTTCCTGAGCTTCACCTTCTGTACGATGTTTTTGTGCTTTTCAACGTAGTTTAACAATCTGTGCTAGTCCCCAGATCCAGACTCAGACAATGAGGAGACCGGACTTTTATAGTCACAGCCCCTAAACTCTGGAACAGTCTCCCTTCTTGGGTCAAATTTAAAACCCCCTTAGAGACACGTTTGTTTCATCAAGTCTTTGTACTCTCTCTATTTGATGTTCAGCACGTTGGTCAACATTAGCTGCTGTTGTACTTTGTTGTAAACCCCCACCAGAGTCTTTTTCCCCACATGTTTATCATCTTCTTTGGAAGAACCTGGTGCCTACATTACCCACAATGCAACCTATGCCTGACCAATTACTCTTGCCAATAAATGAGAACCGATCTGTTGAGCGGCAGAGAACACACACTTACATCCACAGTTTGGCTGCTGCTGGGGTGAACGACGATGGCCACCTCCTTCAGATGGCGAGGAGCTTTCCTGCGGCTGAAGGAGTGGATCTCTGTCAGCAGGACTCTGGACACCAAGTCCTTTGGGAAGCTCAGGTTTCCTGTACCGATTGGCGGAAAGGATAGAGATGCCATCTTAAGCTTCTCAGCCTCCTCCAGACAAAATCTGATGATGGACGTTAACTCCTGAGACAAAGACGCAGAGCAGCGTGAGACGAGACTGAGCTGCAGAGACTAAACAGGAAGCTACAGTAAAGACAGGATGATACTGATTTTCAGTGGAATATTCCTTTAAATGTATCGCTCTTCTGGACTGACTTCACATTTACTGAGAAGTCTGAGCACCAAAGTGGTTTTTATTCTGCGATAAATCCTCTCACCTCCTCTGCCTTGCCGGTTCCGTTGTCCCAAAAAGGACAAACAGCATGAAAGACTTTGCGGCATGAGAGTTTGAAGCCACTGGTGACGACCACGTCGCCGTACTGCAGCACGGTGGTTTTGGCCCCAGACCGAACAGTTGACTGCAGGGCCGGCCCGGCCGCCTCCAGGATCGCCTTGGAAACCGCTCCCTGGTTCAGGTTCATGGTCTCTGAGATGGTGTTGACGATGACGTCAGTCTGTGGAGCACAGCGACGGCACAAAAATATTTGCCTTGAGTTTTTGGTTTTGTTGTTGACCAAAGTGGCTCAGCTTCTTTAAAGGTCTGTGTCTGTGACTAAACACGATTATTCCTGTTCTGTCAGGAGGAGAAAGGGGCCGTCACATGATGGGACAGGCTGGAAACAGGTTAGACAGAGTCGGCAGGGAGGGGAACAATAAAGTTAAAGTTCAGTCATCTTTCAGTTCGACATCACAAAACTGATGCAGAAGATCTGGACTGTTCAGTGACCAGTATACAAATGTCAACCAATAGAAATGAAGGATTAGACTATGATACTTAACAGCTGGATGTTGGGCTCCACCCATACAATAGTGCCGTTTGTAGTGAACTGCTCAGGACTCACCCTCTGCTCCTGAATGTTTCCCTGGCAGAGAACAATCTTCAGGCCCTCAGCTGTCGTCTGCTCCATCCACCCTGGCCTGCAACCAACAAGAGCAGGGCTGAAGTTGTGACTCCAAACTAAACAGAGTTTTTCTTTTGTTACTCCGAAAGAAAGAAGGTGAGAAGGTTAATAACAAATCAAAAATACTTCTCAGTTGTACTGAATTGAAAATACAGACTAGTGTTCATTTGCTTGACTAGTGCCAGTGTGCGGCTTTCTTTGGTCTCCCACAGGACTAGCATTGGGCCTGACCTGTTCCTGAATATCTATAGTTTATGAATAAAGATTCCAGACTCCAGAGATACGGTTTTAAATACTTGACTGAAGAACAAAAACAAGTAGAAGAAGAAGAAAAGAAAAAAATCAAGCTAAGGAACAGCAGCAAAAGAAGCTCACCCTCCGGCCTCTCCAGGCCCGGTGTGCCCTCTGGGGCTCTGACCTCCCCTGTTAACCTGCTGACCCCCCCGAAATCCACCACCTTTCCTTCCTCCTCCTCCTCCTCGGCCCCTGGGAGATGGGCTCTGACCTCGACTCCAAGTATTTCCACTGTTGGATGAACAATAAATCTGATCAAACATGTTTGTTCCTTATAATGAGCTGCAGAAACAAAGCAGCAGGTTAGCATGATGTTTCTGGTTATTCTGGTCTCTGTGTTTATAAGGGATGACACTGAAATCCATGTTCTCCGACTCCATGTCAATATCTAACATTTCAAAGGAACATTTTAGATTTGCTTTAGAAAACCAATCACATCTGTGTTAGGCCTGAATAAGCTACAGCCAGCAGCTGATTAGCTTAGCTTAGCATAAATCTGCTGAGATTCTGTGTAAAGGTAAATAAATACACCATATATAAAAATGTTAGACTCCCTTTGTTCAGTCAGTACTAAATCCTAGTATAAAACAAGAATTTGCAGCTTTAAAGGGGACTGTGCACTGAACCATGTTTGTACAGTCCAGTTTTTGGATGTGGTTGCCTATGTCCTCTCTATGCTAAGCTACGCTAACTGGCTGGAGCTTCATGTTTACAAACGTCAGAGTGGTTTTAATCTGAACATCAGCAGAATGTTCAACTACTCCTTTAAAGGTTCATCTCTGTTCTGATCCGCAGTAAAAGTTTATTATAATAACTAATGTTTCCTCAACTTACCCTGACGCTGCGGCGCCTCTTCCTCCCGCCGGCTGTGGAACCGCCATGGTCGGTCTGAGGTCACTAAACTGCTGGTTCACGGCTGTGGCCAGGACTCTGACAGTGTTATCATTGTTGTCCACCAGGTGAATCTCAGTCAAAGACCCTGGACCCTCTGGACTGTCGCAGTACTCCCTCACGGCCTCAGCTATGGTCTCCGCACACAGGTCAACAGGAAAGCCAAACACTCCTGAGCTGATCGCCGGCAGGGCGATGGTGGAGCAGTTGGTCTTCGCGGCTTGTTTCAGACTTTCTTTAACTGCGAGCTTCAGACGGGCCACAGATGTCTTCTTGTCAGAGTCAGTGAACCGTGGACCGACTGCATGTATGACGTATTTGCAAGGCAGGTTACATGCACCTGTTACGATGGCGTCACCAGGGCGCAGCTTTCCATTGACGGCGATGTAGTCGTTGCTGATTTTCTGCAGCTGCGGCCCTGCGGCCTTGAGCAGCGCCAAGGCCAGGCCACCGATGTGCTGCAAATCCTCGTTGGCCGCATTGACCACTGCATCAACGCCGAAGCCACAGATGTCCGCCTTGGAGACTGAAACCAGAACTCCACTGGCCGTCTGCACTTTGCAGAAACACAGGCCACTTTCTTCCTCATAGCTGTCTTCCTCCTCTTCCTCTTGATTCTCTGGACAAAGCACCACCACACAGCTGAACTCCATCATTATGGTAGACAGCAGGAGACGTCCCTGAGACATGAAATACTTCTTAGCTCCAGGTTTGTCCACGGTGAGGGTGTCAGTGCACAGAGCACTAATCAACTCCTGGAAGCAGGACTTGGCTTTCTGCACGTGAAGATGAGCCCCATGGATGAAGATTCTTGGCCTCTCTGAATCAAACTGCACAGTGACACTATTAGCTTTGGCAATGCCGGTCCAGGCGTTGGATTTTTCCCTGTCAATGAACTGCACAACAGCACAGGACTTGACACGAATGGTCTCTTGAACTCTTGAGTAGTTCACAACAAACTCCTTCAGACTGCGGCTGATCTCTCTGACTGGATTCATGAAACCGGCCACCAATACTTTGTCTCTTTGCTCTGGGTGGATCTGGACCGACACCGTTTTCTTCTTTGAGGAGTTGTAGGTGTCCATCAGCTGTCGGCTCAGGCTCGCCCAGGTGTCAAGTTTTAGAACTTCTTGATCTTCCACATCCACTGTCTGCACAGCCAAAACCATCTTCATCTTATTCTCTGCGTCAGACAGGACACTGTCAGAACTCCCCAACAGCAGAACCCCTTTACTGTCAGTGCTGTAGATGGCACTGATCCCCTGGGATGTGAACAGGTCCTGTGACATGTCCATGGCATCCACTGTCTTAAGGAAGTCCAGAAGACTTGGGGGGACATTCAGCAGTTTTCTACTCATACGCATGTTCCTCTCCAACATCCATGCTTTAATCTTGTAAACCTCTGCAGGAAGTCCTGTAATGGTTAAGCTCTGGGTGCCTTCGTTGTAGGAGAGACTCATGTCAGGGGAAATGCTGGATGCTGCGCTCTGCAACCCGTCCTGCTTCAGGATATAAAACATTGCTGGTGCCCAAATTGTTACCTCAGAGATACTGTTTGTCTGCCGCTCGATCTGACTCATGGCTTTTAGAACAATATTCTCCACAGGAGCCCTGATCTGCTTTATGTCGTTTGCTCGGCCGGCCACGCTCAACATCCCCCTGGATGCATCCAGCACCAAGACAGCACATTCCTTGACAACGGACTGGAGGTCTCTCTCTGCAGCTTTCCATGCAGCTGCACTGGCGGGACATTCAAAGGCCGAGTACTGAGATATCTGCTGGCGAAAGGCCTCTTGGGCAGTCCCCATCCACTTATCTACAGTCAGACCTTTCTGCCTCAGGAAGCTCGGGAGAGGGCTGAGCTTGACGTCCGGGTTATCCAAGTCCACACTGCAGAAGTACGGACGCATCTGATCGTTGATGCTTTGCAACAGTTTCTTCATCAGGAGGAATTTCCAGACAGCAGGGTGGAGGCGCTCGGTGAAGGGCTCTGGCATCTTCCAGGTTGGCCGTTCTTTGCCGTACAAGGTGGTTCCCAGGGACTCGAGGTATGGATACACCGTGACATGGGTGGAGCGCAACACATGGTCTTCTTTTCTGCAAATGCTTTCCACAACTGCAGCAGGACAGAAAATAAAAGGGAAAGCTCAGGTTTGAGGTTCTTCTACTTGAATCTATGAGGAATATAAATAAAACTGATTTTCTGTAAAGGTTCTCCGGCCAAAACTATGTGGACATGAGTCTGCTCACATTTTTCTTTTGGTCTCAGTCTGTTTTACTTAAATTGGTCTGAATTCAAATATTAATGCAACAGTTTAGTGCAGTAGTTTTTTTCCATCCCTGCCTCTGTGGTTTGGCATAGTTTGGTTTGGTGTGGAAGAACAGATTTACAGAGCCCATCCAATAACCTGAGGATGGACTGGAACACTGACTGTGACCTCAGACCTCATCGCCCAGCATCAGTGCTGGACCTCACTAATGCTCTTCTGTCTAAACGGGAGTAAATCCCTGCAGCTGGTTCAACATCTGGAGGAAATGACTGAAACCAGAGGAGGCTGTTAGAGCAGCTGATTAAATCTCATGTCGACACGACAACATGGCGTCTGCACAGACAGATATTTAGTCTAACACTGGAAAACACTTTGACACATAACACAGTGGATAAAGCTAAAGTGAAAAACCTTTAGGGTCACTGAACGTGACAATGGCAGCTTGTTCCTCCGGGATCAGGACGATCTTGTCCGGCAGAGCCCAACTTTTTTCAAAATACAGCTCCAGCAAATCTGAGAAGGAATCCGAAAATCAGGAGTTTTAAAGACAACAGCCTCAACCGCACAGACTGAAAACTTTGAAATCCAGAATGAAATAAAACAAATATAAACTGCCATAAAATACCGGAGCTGGGATGAGGCTTATACACAGTTTCTATATGTTACGCAGCAGCTTCAGCTTTGTTCTCCTGGTGAAACAGTCTTTATGTTGATGTACCTTTAACCACAGTCGGAGGAAGGTTCTCCACTCGGACGCTCTTCGCTGCCTCCAGCAGTCGAGCCGTCAGTCCATATTTCTGCAACTTGGGGCTGGTCTCACTCAGAGAGAGGAACCTCAGTGCATCTGCAAAACAGTCCAGATTACTCCTTACTTTCAAGCTGAAACAGGCTCATCAGGTCGGTGTCTACATCCACAACATGACTGATGGTCACTTCATGCAGATCTGACCTGTGGTTCTGAGAGATGCTATGGTCTCTAGTCATCTAAAGAACGACGTGACTGCAGGGAAGCTCCACTGCTGAGCAGACACAGCGTACACCTGAGCTTTGCAGGTATTTGGTCATAAACTAAATTTAAACTATTGGACAGGTGTTGATCTGCTGGTTCCACTAGATGAAAAGTCAGATCCTCAGGAAACATTGACTGTCTGAACTAAATGTTTGTGCAAATGCATCAAGTAGAAACTGAGATATTTTGTTTGTGGCTTTGAAGATGAAAGGATTGTTGTTAATGTGTATCTGGTTCTGTCTACGCATTATGCTCTGTTCAGTCGTCCAGCTCCATCTTTGATATTTGAAACGGGCCAAAAACCTCATCAACTCTTTTATTAGTAATGAACCCCGAGCTCAGAGAGCGGAGTCTGTCTTTACGGTTCTAGTCTGAACCGGTCTGGATTCTGTTTGAATGACCCGTTTCCCACCTGCAGGTTTGTTGAAAGTGACCACGGCTCGGTTGGATTCCCAGATGATCTCCAGACTGTAGTCGCTCTCCTCCACGCCGGAGACGTTCTCCACCAGCATCAGCAGCAGATCTCTGGACATGTTCTCCTGCAGGTTTCCCAGCACCACCGCGGCGCTCTGAATGGACTCCGGGCCTGAGAGGACACAGGTAAAAACTGGGTTCAGTGTTTTCATATTTCTGTATGTTCTGAAGTCTCTTATCTAAAGTTTCAAATTCCCTCTGAGAACCGTTCTGTTGACATAAATTAGCTTCACATTATTCGCTTGTTTATTCTGACCTGCTGTAGAGAATGAAACAAACAAACAAACAAAATGAACCAAAACATAATTAAAACAAAATGTGTTCTACTGTACTTTTCCTGTGTTCTACTGTAGTTTTCCTGTTATACTGTAGTTTTCCTGTGTTATGCTGTAGTTATCCTGTGTTATGCTGTAGTTATCCTGTGTTCTACTGTACTTTTCCTGAGTTTTACTGTACTTTTCCTGTGTTCTCCTGTAGTTTTCCTGTTATGCTGCAATTTTCCTGTGTTCTATTGTAGTTTTCCTGTGTTCTGCTGTAGTTTTCCTGTGTTATGCTGCAGTTTTCCTGTGTTCTGCTGTAGTTTTCCTGTGTTCTACTGTAGTTTTCCTGTGTTCTGCTGTAGTTTTCCTGTGTTATGCTGCAGTTTTCCTGTGTTCTGCTGTAGTTTTCCTGTGTTATGCTGCAGTTTTCCTGTGTTATGCTGTAGTTTTCCTGGGTTTTACTGTACTTTTCCTGTGTTCTCCTGTAGTTTTCCTGTGTTATGCTGTAGTTATCCTGTGTTATGCTGTAGTTATCCTGTGTTCTACTGTACTTTTCCTGAGTTTTACTGTACTTTTCCTGTGTTCTCCTGTAGTTTTCCTGTTATGCTGCAATTTTCCTGTGTTCTATTGTAGTTTTCCTGTGTTCTGCTGTAGTTTTCCTGTGTTATGCTGCAGTTTTCCTGTGTTCTGCTGTAGTTTTCCTGTGTTCTACTGTAGTTTTCCTGTGTTCTGCTGTAGTTTTCCTGTGTTATGCTGCAGTTTTCCTGTGTTCTGCTGTAGTTTTCCTGTGTTATGCTGCAGTTTTCCTGTGTTATGCTGTAGTTTTCCTGGGTTTTACTGTACTTTTCCTGTGTTCTCCTGTAGTTTTCCTGTGTTATGCTGTACTTTTCCTGTGTTCTCCTGTAGTTTTCCTGTGTTATGCTGCAGTTTTCCTGTGTTCTATTGTAGTTTTCCTGTGTTATGCTGTAGTTTTCCTGTGTTCTGCTGTAGTTTTCCTGTGTTATGCTGCAGTTTTCCTGTGTTCTACTGTAGTTTTCCTGTGTTCTACTGTAGTTTTCCTGTGTTCTATTGTAGTTTTCCTGTGTTCTACTGTAGTTTTCCTGAGTTTTACTGTAGTTTTCCTGTGTTCCACTGTAGTTTCACTGTTTATATTTACAGTTTTTACCGTCTGCGCTCGCTGCAGCAGGTTCCTCTCCTGGTTCCACTTCAGACTTCAGGCTCTTTGTGGTTGAATCTAAGAATGGAGACAATCAGGTTTGTCCAGTTGAAACTATTTCCCCGTTTTATTAATAGTCGACTGTGTGACTGAGGAAAAACACATCATCAGTTTCACTACACAGTAGATCCATTCACTGTTTAAGATGATGGTTCATTTTCCTTCTCAACAGAACAAATTAAACAGTTTTTGTTCTGATGTTCCAGCACGTTTGATAAATTAAATACCAGTAAATATGAATAAATGCAGTCTGCTGATATTCTGTTTGTCTTTAACGTGTGTGGATCTTTCCTGCTGACAGTGCTGAGACATTTACGACTCGACTGAGCTGGTCCAAAGTCAAACTATTTACTGGTCTTACTGGAGACTCTTCAGCAGGAGCCAGTGGACTTGTTGCTGTGAGTCTTGGTCATAAGAACCATACAGAACACGATCATTTACTGTGCTAATATGAAGAAGCTTTACCTGAGACACTGTTGCTGTTTGTTGGACTCTGAGGAGAAAACACAAACATGACACTTTAATCACAGGATGAAGTTTTAATGAAGTACTTAGACTTTATGAAAACATATGTACTGTGTGTACAATCCCAGTACAGAAGTAGATGAAGTACCAGCAGTAAAATGTGATTTTACAGCAGCTGAATGTTAAATGTTTAACTGACTCGTGTGTTTTTATTGTCTCGATAAACTAATAAAAAGGATCCTCGTCATCAGGCTGTGATGGGTGTCAGGTCTTGACAGGAGGACTGACTCAGAGGCCTGTCAGTGAGTCCAGGACCAGGAGGGTTAACCTCACTACCTGTGGTTCCAATGATCTGATTATCTCTGATCAGGTTATTGATCCTGAGTCAGAGATAATCAGCTGTGGTTTAAAGGTGGAGCTGCTTTGAAATACTTCATAGTTTAGTCCAGTGGTTCGCAACATGGGGGTCAGGGTCCTCCAGAGAGTCACCAGGTAAACCAGAGGGATGGTCATGTGGTTAATAAAGGTGTGATAGACTCGACCAACTGCGTCCGTATGGTCTGATAGAAAAATCTGCTTCAGTTTTCGGGGTTTTACTTACTGCGGCAGAACTCAGCCGTAACCTGACGCTCTGATTCCCCAGGGTGATTTCATGGTTCTCCTTCGCGAGGACGTTGTCTCTCACTGCAACCACAGGGAACAGACGTGTCATCAATGTGTTTCCAATCACGTGCATCGGATCACAGACTTTGATCAGGCAGAATTAATTTTACTGGAAAACTGAATATGATTTGTCCTTCAGGACAAACTGCAGCCTCCGAAACGAGGAGGAGATTTACTGCAGCACTGGGTCCGACACAGGGGTTCCTAATAAACTGACCGGTTCCGACACAGGGGTTCCTAATAAACCGACCGGGTCATGCAGATCACTGACTGGTTGATATTTTTAGTGTTCAGTGACATTTAAACTGTGACTGTTCCTCAACACCAGTTACTGCTGTTCTGGCCTGTTTATCTGACCCACCTGATCAAAGACTGGACCTGATCCACCCTCAGAACCAGGGGTGCAGTAATGCATGCTGGGAAATCAGTTGACATGCTTGAGGGTAGTACCTGCTATTCATGTAAAAAGTACAGTTAAGAGCTCAGTCCAGTTCAAGCTGCAGATTAAAGATCATTTCCCACATTTGGGAAAGACGCAATAAGGAAATTGATCTGTCAATCAATCAATCACATGATCAGATCCAGTTTCCGTAACTTTCACTATGAGACTCTTTGAGCTGTGTTTCGGTTTCACTGTGTTTAAACTCGCTGTGTCTCGGTCTGTTGGACCATCGGAACCACAAACATCGCAGTGAACCGGTGGTTCTGACCGGGTCGGACTCACCGTCCTGGCGTTTGAAGTAAACAGCGGCTCTGGGAGCTCCGTCCTCCACCTCCACCCTGCAGTCCCCACCGCCGGACTTCTTCCTGCTCTGGAAGTACAGCTGTAGTTTGTTCTTCACGGTTTTGGACTGAGACGGATCCCAGTCCCCCTTCACGGTGACCGGCGGACACTCCGTTTCCATCCTGGTTCGGACTCAGACTGACGTGTTCAGGCTTCAGGCTTCAGACTCAGCTGCTGATTTCACTTTCGTTTCTTCACCGAAGGACTGAAAAAAAAAACCAAACAAACAGAGATGAGTCACACAGAGTACAAGAAGTACACACAGTACACAGAGTACTGCATTGTACTGCAATAAACAGGGGTCAGGTACTGAGCCTGCAGATCAATGCAGAGGAGTAAAACCACTAAAATACTTCAATCGTACATTGTTCGATACATAATGTTTCCAGTTAACTTGTGAAGTGATTGATCGAGTTTATCGTTAATTTCAAATGTTGTTCATTAAATATCTGTTGATGTAAAGTTTTTAATTATAAAGAACAATCTAGAAACAGATGATCTTAAACTATATTAACTAATATAAACACAATAGAGACCACAGCGCCCTCTGCTGGATGGCGGCTCGCACTGCAGCTGCTCGGTGCGCACACATGGTTCAGTGTCAGAGCAGCACAAACCACTGAGCCCTGGTCTCCATGAACATCCCACATCTCAACCTTTGCCTTCTCGGCTGCATCACAGTAAATACCAGAAGTACTTTCTACTGCAGTGCGTTTATCTGAGCTGCAGCTACACACTGATCTTAAATCAGTTCAGATACCAAACAGACTTTTAAAGTAAAGTCACAGCAGTGAGGATTAAACTACAGTATAGTCCTAGTACTATCTGATGTACTGCGTTTATCACGGTGCTGTTTTATCCTTTTAAGCTCAGAGCAGTTTTCTGTGAACTATGCTGTGCAGTCAAACCATCTCCAACTGACTCTGCACCTTAAAATAAACGTGTAACTGAAACATTAATAGCTGGTCACTTCTCAGAGCTGATTCTGTGACAACACTCAGCGTTTACTCCACAGAGTAGAGATAAACAGGAGGGGGGATCTGGTTTATGGACTCTATGGAGATGTCCTTGGCACAAATCATCGTCACGGCACCTGGTTGTTCTTGTTTTGCATTCCTGTCTAGAACGCCTCGACTCAATCGGCACGTTCCCTGTCAGGGTCCTGATAGTCCAGGATAAAACTCCCTGTGCCGTTTGTTTCTCTCTCCTGCAGGCTGCTTTAGTCTCTACCATGACTGTGACCTCTTTGCAAAGACAAACACCTGAAAGACATTTGAGTCTCAGTTCATTTCAGATTTTCTCTCTGTGATTTAAATACGTCATGTGGGTTCCATGAATATCAGACAATATTCAAGCTGCTGTCACATCCTGATAAACCGACTTAGGAGAAATAAACAGGAGGAAACTTTATTTGTGACACAGACTGAAAATGTAGAAGCAGAAACAAAGCAAAAACAAAGCAAACTGGTGTCTCTACACTCAGACTGTATAAACTCTGGGGTGTTTCTGGTTTGTTGGACTTCAGACAGCAGAGATCTGACATGGAGAACCTTCACAGTCCTGGGAACATGTTGTGTGTGTGAGTCCACTGATCAGTCTGAGGATGTGTCTTGGTTCAACAGCTGGAGGCTGAACCTCAGGCGTCTCCGGCCTCTTTGTCTTTGCCTGTGGAGAAACACAGTCAGGTCCGACTGATACACGAACACAGACAGAGCTGGGCCACCAGGGGGCGCCCTACAACAGACTTTTAATGAATCGCTGACATTTTATTTGACTGGACGGGGAGACTCAGGTGAGTCACACACATTCATTTATTTGGACTAAATTAAGGTGGAGCTGTGGTTGGGAAAGTTAAATTAAAATAATGTCCATAATTATTAATGGTCTGTGTATGTTGTTATACGTACAGTCAGGTTTGGGCGGAGGTGTTGGAGGAGGAGGAGGTGTTGGAGGAGGTGGTTTGGCACAGGTATAGGACACCTCCAGGTATCTGGTCTGCTCCTTACAGGGATATTCACCGAACACGTGCTCAGTGACCGGGACCTTACAGGACCTCCTGTTGTCACAGCTGGAGACGGAGACAAAACACCAGGCCAGATGTGTTGATAATATTACTCAGATGTAATATCACCAAAACATTCAAACAGCAGCTGATTCTTTTATTTGTTTGATTGTTTTAAATATATTTTAAAACTCTAATTATGAACTAGAAAATGTGTGTGTGCCCTAAAATAGAACCTTACCAAATAATAATTAATATTAATAATAATAATAATAATAATATTAACATAATGTAGGACCATAGGCTTATGTTGTGACCATCATTTGATTTATTAAGACTTTTTGTCTCTAAATACTACATTACCCATGAGCCTCAGCTGCTGTTGCAATGGAGGAAACACAGACATTTAAATCCACTGAGCTGATACCAAACTGATCCAGAGTCAGTCACTGATTTAATCTGCTGATGTTTTAGCAGGTTTCTACATTTGAACTTCTGTGACTGGATATTTCATACAGAAATGCATCATGGGAGTTGTAGTAGACTTCTCTCAATCAGACTTTTTAGTAAAGAATCACATATTTTCTAACACAGTTGGTCACTGATGATCCAACCAGGACAGATTTATGTCTATCCAAGAATCACCAACGTTCTCAATGGGAACCCAAACCAGACTGTTACTACAGGAACCCTGGACTGTTCTACTGGACGGGGAAGGAACCTGCAGACTCTGCTGGTGGAACAAAGTTCTGTTGTGTCTTCAGCTCTGACTGGATTAATTACAAAAACAACAATGAGTTTCTTACAGATCCTCCACCACCATCTCAGCCCAGGGGAAGGAGCAGAAGGTGCCAGGTCCATCGTCCGGGTGGGGTTTTCCCTCCCCACACCTCGTCCCCACACCAACCTTATAGAGGATGTGCTCCAGCTTGATCTTACTGCCGACATCTGCAGAGGAGGACGAATGAGAAGTTTCATCACATGGTGTTCACTCAGACGCTGTGCAGCAAACTGACAACAACATTTGCCTGTTTGTACTGGTCTGACTGGTCTGACTGGTGGGCTGAGAGCCTGATTTAAAGGACGACATGTCGACTCTTCAATGCAATAAGACACAGATTTGTTGTTACAGTGAAGACTGATCAGATCCATGTCTACATGTCACTGGAGGAACTAAGGCTGAAGTTAAAGCTTAGGGGACAGGAGCAGGGGTCCCCATAAGGCCAGCAAGGTGAGGTTTTGTTTTCTTACCACAGGACATGTCAGCGGTGCCGTTGTGGCAGGCGTAGACCACCTCTCCCTCTGTGAACACACACACATCTTCATCACCCTCATCACCCTCATCATCATCATCATCGTTCACTGCTCAGTGTGTCTCATCTGGTTTGTCTTTATTTAACACTCAGGGTCAAACAGCCTCATTGATCAGTGCGTCACTGCAGCTTTAACACATCGAACCGTCTGTTGGAAAAACTGCAGATATCCACTCCTGTGCTGAGTCAACTGGAGAGCTAACATATTTCACTTAACAGGCAATTTACTTTATGTAGATTTTGAATCTACAGATGTGAATGACGACAAACTTACCAGCAGCACCAGTGAAAAGCCAAACAGCAGCCAGCACTGAAAACACAACACAGGTCACAACTTTAACCACTAACACCGGGACCCAAAGGTCTTCTGTCCTGTCTGGAGCTGATTCAGGACAAAACTCAAACTTTTTCTGAATGTGGGACATCAGATGGTCTATGGGTCTGATCACATACAGTTTCAATATCAGCAAATGAGGCTGTTTACAGTCGACACAGACTGAACTCAAAACGTAAAATAAAGAAGAAAATTGTTCTTTTGTTTTTCTACATTTTTCTGTTGAGCTGAGAGTAAATCCTCAATTCCTGTTTGTGCACTATGTAGTTGGACAGCAGGACCAGGTCCAGAAACAGCGACTCTGTGACCGGAGGCTGTGAAGCCTCGGAGCAGATACTCACGGCCGAAGACGACCAGCCTCAGTGGGACCATGTTGGCGTCTCTCAGCCTCCTCGTGCGTCTTCCAGATGCAGACAGTCCGACAGTGAGAGCGGCATCTGGACCTGCAGGTATTTATGTGTCGGTCCTGACGGCAGACATGCAGACGCCTGTCCCCTCCAGCTGCAGGCATGTGGGGCCTCCTGACCCAGATGTGACGAACACGTAAAACCCTGTGGAGCTGCGGGAGAGGATCTATAAATCCACAGCTTTCAGGACCTTTAACACTTCAGGTCCCAGCTGCAGCTCATTCTGCTCCATGTTTCTCATTAGGAAGCTGAAAGAGCTAAAAGAAAACACCTGGATCTGCAAACCAGGGGCGGAAACCGTGTCAGGCAACAGGCCCCCATTTACAAAATGGGCATGTTTTGAAGAATTTATATGAGCGTACATGTGCACGGTGCAGACTTTTACAGTTCAGGATGTGAACCCACAGTCGCTGGATTCAAACGTCTCCATCACCTCCACATCTCTGGAATTCAGTCTGGGTCCAAGTTAGAAAACAGCAGAGCCAATAGATTAATATGTCTGACAGAATCATTCCTGCTAAAACAATAAGGTCAAATAAATCGGCTTAAAAAAAAAAAAACAGAGTTTAAATAATCAACAATTTGATTTTACTGATAAACAAATTAAACGATGAATTTCTTTTAAATTCAGCAGGTGATTAGAGGATTGGGTGTTAAAGTGATCTATGATTTTATCAAACCAAAAACCATATGAACTGAAATGTTCACACATATTTGCTGTTAGAGTCTCAGAGTCCTCAGGTCCTGTCCCAACATGCAGCAGCTTCTTCCAGGTGTCACTGAGGCCCATAAAGACCCAGAGCATGATCTTATATAACAGCGGCTTCTGAACTGACGTGCACGTTAAAATGTTAATGATACACGTCGAACGAAACGCGACAGAAACTTGACATGACAGATGATTCTCTGCCTTCAACATGTTTCCACAAGTGTCAGTACACGTGTCCCGACACGGGGCAGGTGGACATAAGGAAACGTTTTCAAAACTGGCACATCACAGACACACAAAGCCAACATCCTGTTGATGTGACGACTAATATAACTGGACCAAATGTGTTTATCTCACACGGACTCTCCACTGAAGCAGCCCATTAAAGGCCGAGCTCAACGGGCTGCAGCACAGGTCACATTTAGACTAGTTCCAACTACTGGGCAAACATTTCAAACCTCCACTACAATGACAAACAGATATTAGCATTAAGACATTTTTAAAGTCATGGTATAAGATCACTAACAGTAAACTCAAACTTTGGTTCATAATAGTAACATTTATCTTGTCTTATCTCCTCCAGAGGTGTAGTTTAAAGTCATAGTGCAGGTCAAAGGTCGGATTTATTTGCAGTGCTGCTCTATGTTTCTGCAGAGTTTGAGGTGGATCATGTTCATGAAGGTTTGAGATTTAAAACCACTTTATGGCAGTTTCCGTTACAGGCCCAGTGACTGGGGGGACCAGCTTTTCCTAACTCACTGTAACTGACAAACATTATGGCTCAGCTCTATGGAAAAACTCAGCGGTTCAGGCTGACGGAGTCACCATCGGGTGGGTGCACCGTGTTCATGTTTGAGAGAAAATGAAGCACATCTGTCTAACATCTGTCTGAAAACCTTCAGCGTAAACTGTAAAACAGGAAAAGGGACAGACACTTATCAAACACAACAAACCCTTTAAATGTGACGCTGACGTCTTTAACAACTGTCAAGTAGTTTTATGTATTTGTTAAATTTCATGCACTTTTCATTTATATGAGAATAAACTGCATCCTCACATTTTAGGTTCACAGATCTGTTCACAATCAGTTACCAACTAAACCTACTGCAAACGATTCACAGCAGCTATTCAAATGTGATGATTTGATTTGATAGAGACTAAAAAACCTGATGAGCCAAAAAACTACAGCCAGATTAGATTTTTACGTTTTGGCTTCATGTGTTCTTCTGTAAAGACACTGGGCTGGATGGACCAAACTGTGAACACACAGCTGTTTCAGCAGGACTGAGGCTCCAAGCTCACTGGACTCAATAAGTTTCCTGCATTTGCATTTTCAGTTAATCGTCTCATCAGAATGAATGGTCCATTCTGATCTTACTGACTGCTTCATCTTAATGAAACTATTTTTAAAGGTACTGCCATGTTGCCTTTAGTGCCTGCGTGAGAATTACTGGTTATTATAAAACCTCCCAGTAACTATAAAGAGCTGAAACCCTGCCAGGGAAGGTCCCTGCAGCAACTGCCCCCACTTTAAAACACGTGCTCTGCTGGGCACACCTCAACTTGAGAGGCTTCACTAGAAAGGCCAGGATGTCCTCTGCAGGACACCAGGACAAACGGGCTGCTGTATAAGCATGGTGTTTGAAGTAAACTAAGTTAGTACTGTCCTAAAGTGGTCTACGATAAAATCCATACATGTTTTAACAAGCAATAAAAATACACCTTTGTGTTTTTAAATTATCAGGTGATGTACAACCTGTGAAACATCTCAGATACTGCTACAGATAAAGTGACTGGTAAGTGAATATAATCACACCTCACTGGCATAAAACCAGGATGCATCCACTGAAAACCACTAACTCAACAAAAAGTATAGTTAAACATCAAGCAGCAGGATACCACTTCAGATAAAGTCTGTGAAGCTCTGGAAAGGGGGATCTTTAGTCCTTTAAAAGCAACAGCTGAATGAGCTCAGATGAGAGTCCAAGCTGCTTTATGGAGAACACACGGTTGATCCTGTATGTTATCACAAACGTTAACTTTATCATTGTGCATGAAATGCACTTAGCATCCTAAACTACCTGTGGTTGAAGGTTTGACCAGTAGGACAACTTCTCCTGCTGTGGAGCCACATGTGGACTCTTGGCAGGAGAGGTAAATCTTCAGTGTTCTTCTCATAGTGTAAGTCTTCTGCTTTATTATAACACCTCTGATCCTGCATCCGTTCTCCCAACTCATGACAAGGTTGCTGGAGGCTTCGCCCTAACCCTACACTTAAAGCACTCCACACGTTGCCCCAACTCAAGTGAAGGCCGAGCATAAACCGTGCACAGTATTATGATGCACATGTATCGAGTGAAGCAAGTACTCCTGCCAACGGCTTTGCTTAGCAGGTGTAATAAAGTCGCACTGAAGCAGCAGACAGAAAGGTCACTTTGTTGATACCACACCTTTAATACTACATGGAAGCTGTGGTTCTGTTCAATACAGAGATTATGTTCCATGATTTCCTTCTCTCTCTCTCCTGTTTTACAGAATCTAAACTCAGGATTGTACTGTTGGGGAAAAGTGACACCAAAAAGACAAGACTTGGAAACTTGATAATTGGCCTGCAAGGGATTCCTTTCCAAAAACAGTGTTGGTCACCTATGGGGAGTGGAGAGGGAAACCTGTGACAGTAGTTAAAGCCCCAAACATCTTCAGTCTGTCTGAGGAAACAGTGAAAGAGGAAGTGAAGAGATGTATGAACCTTTGTCTTCAGGACCAAATGTTCTGCTGCTGTTGGTGAAACCAACAAACCTCTAGATTCACCAGTTCAAAGAGAGAAACACTGGAGCTCATCCTGAGACTGTTTGATCAAGATGCTTTCAAACACTCACTGGTCGTCAGCTCACAGGAGGAGACTGAGCGTCTCTGTAAATCAGCTGCTCCTTCTGTGATCCTGAGGGCATCCATGCCTTCATCCTGGTCCTACCTGTGGGTCCCCTCACTGATGAAGACAAGGGAGAGTTAAAGACCATCCAGAACACGTTCAGCTCTCGAGTCAATGACTTCACCATGATCCTGTTCACTGTGGAGTCAGATCCTACAGCTCCAGCTGTTGTTAACTTTGTCAGAGAGAACAGAGACATCCAGGAGCTCTGTCAGAGCTGTGGAGGAAGATCTGTTGTTCTCAACATCAGGGACAAGCAGCAGGTCTCTGAGCTGTTGGACACTGTGGACACAATGAGACTGAACAAGGACAAACCAGGCTGCTATACAGTGGGAACATTCATGCAGGCCCAAACTGATAAAGTCATACAGCAGGAGAAATATATCAACAAGCTGCAGAGTAAAGAAGAGAAGCAGAGTCCAGACTGTCTCAGGATTATTCTGATAGGGAAGACTGGAACTGGAAAAAGCTCTTCAGGAAACACTATTCTAGGAAGGAAGGAGTTTAAAACTGAATTAAGTAAAAAATCAGTCACCAGATACTGTCAGAAAGTAAAGAGTGACGTGAACGGTCGTCCTGTGGTTGTGGTTTGTTGTGTCTGAGGAAACGTCAGTATCAGGAAACTCCATATAATGTCAGTGGCTGTGAGAATGAGCCGAACTAAAGGAAGAACTCTCACAAAAAGACAAACATCTCAAAGAGATGGAGGAGCTGATGAGAGAACAAGAGCAAGAAACAGCAACTAAAAGAGAAATACAACAACAGATGTGTCGTCCTCTGATAACTTCTCTCTGAAATGATTTAATACATCACAGACACACAATGACAACCAGATGTACTGAAAATTATATTTTATTTATTACACACACATACAAAAATATTTGCTTTGAATGATACATGCTACTTTGACATAAAAAATTAATAAAAAAACTTTCTAGAGCAGGAACACTGTCTTTTTAAACGTTGCTAGCTCCATTCAAGAAACCCTGCAGATACAGCTTCTAATGATTCTGTTAGAAATAGACAGAAATACTGGAAAACTTCTAATAAGTGACAAGTTCAACATTAGACTCCTACATATAAAAATGGACAATGAAGAATAAAAATCATCTGTCTCTGCCTCTTTAATAAATCAATTCAAAGCATAATAACCAGTTTTAATGACTGATGATAAAAACAGACTGTTTAACATTAGCTGCCGCAGCAGCGCCCCCTGCTGTCACAGCTGTGGTATAACACTGGATACAACAGACCGTAGGGCAGGTAAACTAAACCACACACCTGGTCAAACACACCTGGTGTCTCCCAGTCAGCGTCGGTGAGACAAAGCTCAAAGAGAAGAGAGAAGAGAGACTTATTGCGGAGAGCTGGGCCTGTTTGTTATTCACCGGGACACCTCGTCCACACAGCTGCTCCGCTAAGAGACTGAGGCTGGACACGGTACAACAGTTTGTGGCGCTTTAATGTGGAAGCTCACAGGCCTGGTTCATCGGACACTTGGGATCTGAAGTCTAATATATCGAAGCCCGGTCTGTAGTGGTCTGTTATTCTGGAATACATGAAATACAACGCAATCAGAAAGTGTTCGCTAGCTTTAGCTTTAGCACAGTTAGCTTTAGCATAGCTAGCTTTAGCATAGCTAGCTCACTATAGCACCAACGGTGCAGTAATTAGCGCTGAACAAATAACGAAACGTGGATAAGGCGCTAAAATGGTCGCTAGAACATTTACATACCAATAAACTAACTAGCGACATTAACGGATCATTAAAACCATAAACACGTGTATTTTATATGTCTGTGATTAAAACTCACCTTCTCCTCAAACACAAACAGTCAACGACTCCCGCCTTAGGACCTGAGCTGCCCGACGAGATGCCTGATGTGAAACGCGAGGACCCAACAGCGCCTCTGCGACTGTAACTTTGTGTTTTATTATATTGTATAATGACGCGTGATTCAGCCACAGTGCGCAGTGAAGTTCACATGATAGTTGGATGTTTTTCAAATAATCCAATGAGCCACAGCTGTTTGTTAATGAGATTTTCAATCAACAGTTAACACAGTTATATTTCCATTACATACTGGGTTAGACATTATTTCTGTGCTATAGTAACATTATATATTATTGTAGTATAATAATATTTATATGTACATTCCACAGCGGACACATATTGCTTGATTTTCCCTCCCCCACAAATAATGTTAGTTTCACTTCTACTTCCAATGTGTCATAAGACTAACACGGCAGACGGTGTAAGAAGGCCCAGTGATATCTGACAGGTAATGTGGTGCAATAAAAGCGGTGTGTTGTTTATGTTTGTATATGTAAAGGTCATTTATTCCTTTTATGAACAGAAAGCTTCATGTTACCGTCAGTCCAGGTGTGTTCGGGCTGACGCTCCAACTTTACTGAGCTGGAAACACAAACCAAGAGTTAACAACTCGTGTGTTTACAGATGTGGACAGATGTTTCTCTGTGTTTCAGTCTGTTTCCAGTCCCTGGTTATTCTCTGAAATGTTTCACTGTACAGACTGAATGTCTGCTCTCAGGACAAAGTGACTGTATCAGCCATTTTAGATTTGCTTGTTGTTGTCAAACAAAAATAATAAACCTGACTCTGACACTGTCACATTGGCTTTAATAAGTAAGTTGAGGACAATATCGATTGATTGATTGTTAGTTCAGCTGCAGACAGAATCGTTGCACAGTAAACAACACAAGGCATGAAAAAGTTTGTCCGGGTATATTTGTGAACCTCTAATATAATCCGAGTTGTTTCTGTAGTGATTATATCATCAGTATAGCCTAAATGGATGGATTAGGTCAAAGCTAAAGTTGTCATTTATTAGAAAACATGGAAAAGATATGAAAGAAAGACGTGTAAATTTCCTTTATAAGACCCAGGAACAACTGCCAGCAACATAATGACATTTGTAGACTGACAGCATCCTGCCATATGTTTTAAAGTAAAGAAAACAGAATTCACATTGTTGACAAGAGATGAGTTTTCTTATTGAATCTCCCCTGAAGCAGCACAGTTATTAGGAAAACTGCTTTAACTGTGAAAACAACAAATCCCACTTTAATTCTTCTCCCTTCAAACACAGCAGCTGCTCCTCAGTTGAACTGATATTTCCAGGGACATTATGGCAACTGCAGCACCAGGTGAGTTCAGTCACATTTTGTTTATTACTGAACCTTTTACAATGTTCACATTTCTTATTTTTCTATTGTTCTTCAGCTGAAGGTGCAAAACCACTTGGTGCATTAACACAAACCTGTGTGTTGTGTCAGTTTACTGTCATGTGACAGAGACCTCCATTACACAGAGACCTGCTTGTTAAACAGCAGCACAAGCTACATCCTCCAAAAATAATCACACACTGAATCAACACCTGCAAGACTGTTAGATTAGACTGACTGGGTCCGACTCAGGGGTTCCTAAGAAACCGACTGGGTCTGACACAGGGGTTCCTAATAAACTGGTGATACTGTGTTTTTACAGATGACCTGCAGCCACTGAAACGCAGCAGCAGCTATAATATGCTGCCACCTGACAGTGAGTCAAACTGAACTGTGTACAGTATTTAATATGCACAAACTGCAAGAAAATAACTTATGGAAGCAAAGCAGTGACAAAATGTGCCTGAATAGGAAATATTGACATTTTATAAATACTGAATACTTTATATTTAAATAGTACTGTTTTTACTGCACTGAAATATTTGACTTTCAAAACCACCTTTCTGAATTTATGTGGTCCAAGTATCACTGTTCTGGGGGACCAGAAGAACTTTATCCTAGTTTTTAGAACATTTAGTGGAACCACAGGAGCTGAGGATTACAGTAGCCCTTAGAACGCTGTTTTAAGAGACATTTTTAAGTCTTGCTTTAGAGTAGGTACTAGTCAGTTCGCCACGAGTGAAGTATGTTGATTTGTGAGAGAATAAGCCAATACAGCACCTGTATCCACCATTTTTAAAAGTAAATTTTAGAAATGTTTAATGTCGTACACAAGTGACATCGCTATAGTAACCATCAGCCAGCTTACGTTACCTAAATGTTGCTCCTCTAAGGTTCAGTTCAGAGGTCATGTAGTCTGTGATAAAGAATAATGAAAGTGTGACTTTACAAGAGGATTTCTTCTTCAACACATTCAAACATTGACTTGACTTCAGATACGCTGACAAATAAACCAACCATAAAACATATTGCACTTTCTTATTGTATTTCCTAGGTAATGTGAACTGTAGATTAAATTGTGCTCTCAATCATTTTACCATTGAATGGTGCTATTCTACCTTAAGGCTTCAACATAACTACCATATATCTAAGGTAGAGAATTACAATAACATTTCAGGTATTTCGTAATAACCTACAAATATTTTAATTTGGTGACAAATAAAACCAGTAAATGTCCAACCACACAGGACTATATCATTAGTATCATCTTTAAGATTTCTAAGGATGTCTGCAGCGTACACTTGATTTTTAAGTGTTTACTAACCTGTGATAAAGAATAGCAAAAGTGCACATGTTAAGCTGATGGGTTCTACTCTCTAATACCTCTGGCCTGTACATTAACCTAATGTTACAGCAGAGGAAGAGCCTTCACCAACTCAAAGCACAACTTTAAAAAAAGGGGAAGGAGTACCAACTAGAGGGTGGCGACTGTTGTGGGGACATTTTGAGTCCTGAGTTCAGTTCCATTTGTGCTCATCACAAATGATGTTCACATCTGAAAATATTTATATTGAAATCACACAACTTCAAGACCACATACATTCAGAAATAAGGCTTTTAAAGTCAAACATTTCATTGCAGTAAATTTGTCACTGCAAAGTCCTGATGTTAAATATCAGTAATACTAATAAATACAGGTTGGTGTTCAGGTGCCTTTTCTAAATTCTTGTTCTTCACAGTGTCAGAGCTGAGGCTGGTTCTACTGGGGAACAGCTGGTCTGACAGGAGCTCAGTGGGGAACCTCATACTGGGACAGACTCAGTCCAACCCTAAGGAAGAACCAGACACCTGTCAGAGTGTCAGAGGACAGGTGGAGGAGAAAGAAGTAGTTCTCATCAACACCCCAGATCTGCTGCATCCTGAAATATCCCAACACAAACTGACAGAGTTTATAAAAGAATGTGAGAAACAATGTGATCCTGGACCTCATGTGGTCCTACTGGTTCTACAGCCTGAAGACTTCACTGAGGAGCTCAGACAGAGACTCTGCAGAGTCCTGGAACTCTTCAGTGATCGATCATTTGATCATTCACTGATTCTGATATCAACACCCAGAGAGGAGAGTTCAGGGTCCATGTTTTTTTTCTGGTAGAAAAACACATGGAGGAAATACAGGAACTGAAGCAAAGACATGAGGGACAAATGAAAGAGGCTGAGGGCCGACATGAACGAGAAAGTGAACTGTTCCAAAACCTCTCAAAGCACAAAGAAGAACATTTGAAAGAAGAGATGGAGACACTGAAGAAAAAACATGACACAGAAATAAATGCACAAAAACATAAATACAAAGAGAAATGCATCATCCTGTGACCTCTGGGTCTGGACTCTGGACTGCTCTGACATCAACAGAGTGAATTTTGATTTATTTCCATAGTTTTGCCTTTTCCTGGACCACAGAGGAGACAAGTCCCAGAAAGACAAGTGGAGGCATCTGAATTCAAAGTGAAGGTCCTGCCTCACTAACGTTTCCTCCCAACATGCACAGACATCAGCAGTGTCAACATGAATGATGCAGCTTTAATGACAACAGGCTGCAGCACCTACTGTCTTTTATCTCACTGTTCTAATGATCCATCCCACTGTTTTCTCATGTTGACACATTATTCTGTGTATTGGAACCAGCTGATCTGTTACTGTTTAATGATCAATAAATCAACTTCCTGTCAATGAGCCAGTGTCCATTTAAAAGCTTGGTAACATAGAAATACAAGGAGGAGGATAGAAAACAAGCTGAAGATTTCAATGACTTCAAACTGAAACACAAACTTTGCAGGTCTGATGAAAGAACACAGAGGAAAAGGAGGTTCTGCAGCAAAAACACAAAGAACTGAGAGACAGAGAAGCATAAACTGTTAGATGACTGTTGATTCACAAAGAAACCAAACTAAAGCATATGGAGGAGTTGTCTCTTCCTCTTAAATGAATCAATTCAAAGCATAATAACCAGTTTTAATGACTGATAATAAAAACAGACTGTTTAACATTAGCTGCCGCAGCAGCGCCCCCTGCTGTCACAGCTGTGGTATAACACTGGATACAACGGACCGTAGGGCAGGTAAACTAAACCACACACCTGGTCAAACACACCTGGTGTCTCCCAGTCAGCGTCGGTGAGACAAAGCTCAAAGAGAAGAGAGAAGAGAGACTTATTGCGGAGAGCTGGGCCTGTTTGTTATTCACCGGGACACCTCGTCACACTAGCTTTAGCTTAGTTAGCTTTAGCATAGCCAGCTTTAGCATAGCTAGCTTTAGCTTTAGCATAACTAGCTCACTACAGCACCAACGGTGCAGTAATTAGCGCTGAACAAATAACGAAACGTGGATAAGGCGCTAAATGGTCGCTAGAACATTTACATACCAATAAACTAACTAGCGACATTAACGGATCATTAAAACCATAAACACGTGTATTTTATATGTCTGTGATTAAAACTCACCTTCTCCTCAAACACAAACAGTCAACGACTCCCGCCTTAGGACCTGAGCTGCCCGACGAGATGCCTGATGTGAAACGCGAGGACCCAACAGCGCATCTATGTAATAAGGAGTTTCCAACAATAATCATGTGGCTGTCGCCTGTTTGGAAAGCTGAGGTTAAAGCTCTGAGCTCATCATGTGTTCACTCACTAACGCTGGAGCATCAACATACTCGACAGGAAACACAAACTGAGAAAACGATTAAAAACTAAACAGTTTCCCACAAAGGATTAATAAAATATTTCTGACTCTAATTGTGTGTTTTCACGGTTGTGTCCAGCAGGTGGCGCTCTACCATTAAATCCCGAGGCCAAGTCTTTTATTTCCTGTGTGTCTGTATTTAATGAATCCTCTGAATAAGTGAATGTTGTCATCCTGTTTGCTGTGAAGGCTTTTATCATTTGAAAAGCTTAAAGATGTTTATTGTCTAATGAGGCGCAGTGAAGTTCACATGATAGTTGGATGTTTTTAAAATGATTTGTGCTTTGAAACACTCACTGGTCGTCAGCTCACATGAGGAGACTGGACCAGGTTTCAGTGAACTCCTTAGAGACTGTGGAGGACGACACTACAGGATGTCTGAAGAGAACTGGAACTCCTTAATGGAGAAGATGGAGAACATGGTGCATGAAAACAGAGGAGCCTTCCTCACATGCACTGAACAGACCATGAGACCAAAGTCTGGTTTAAACCTGGTTCTGTTTGGGAGAAGAGGAGCAGGGAAGACCTCAGCAGCCAAGACCATCTTAGGTCAGACAGAGCTTCATCCAGTGTCCAGCTCCTCAGAGTGTGTTAAAAAGCAGGCAGAGGTGTGTGGACGTTGGGTTTCCCTGGTGGAGCTGCCTGCCTTGGATGGAAAACCTCAGGAGGCAGTGATGGAGGAATCACTCAGGTGTATCTCCCTCTGTGATCCTGAGGGCGTCCATGCCTTTATCCTGGTCCTACCTGTGGGTCCCCTCACTGATGAAGACAAGGGAGAGTTAAAGACCATCCAGAACACGTTCAGCTCTCGAGTCAATGACTTCACCATGATCCTGTTCACTGTGGAGTCAGATCCTACAGCTCCAGCTGTTGTTAACTTTGTCAGAGAGAACAGAGACACCCAGGAGCTCTGTCAGAGCTGTGGAGGAAGATCTGTTGTTCTCAACATCAGGGACAAGCAGCAGGTCTCTGAGCTGTTGGACACTGTGGACACAATGAGACCTGAAGGATCCAGAAGCTTCACAAAGGACATGTTCACCAAGGCTCAGATGGAGATGGTCACAAAACTCACAGCTGAATTACAGAGAATTAAAGTCAGCAGTGAGATTGATGCTGGTGATGAAGCTCAGAACAGAGAACCTCTCAGGATGGTCCTGATCGGGAAGACTGGCAGTGGGAAAAGTGCAACAGGAAACACCATTTTAGGCAAAGAGGAGTTTAATTCTATAGTGAGCTCAAAGTCAGTGACCAAGTTCTGCCAGAAAGCAACAGCACAGGTTGATGGACGTCCTGTTGTTGTGGTCGACACCCCTGGTTTGTTTGACACGACTCTGTCCAATGATCAAGTTGAAGAGGAGCTTGTGAAATGCATCAGCATGTTGTCTCCTGGACCTCATGTGATCTTACTGGTGCTGCAGATTGGTCGATTCACACAGGAGGAAAGACAATCTGTGGAGCTGATCAAAAAATACTTTGGCAAAAAGTCAGGAGACTTCATCATCGTCATCTTCACCAGAGGAGATGATCTAAAAAACCAAACAATTGAAAGTTACATAGAAAACTCAGATGACTTTGTCAGAAAACTGCTAAATGACTGCGGAGGCAGATACCAGGTCTTTAACAACAACAACCAGACAGACCGGACACAAGTCAGAGAGTTGATGACAAAAGTTAAGACAATGGTGAAGGAAAACGGTGCAGGCTGCTACACCAACGAGATGTTCCAAGAGGCAGAGGCAGCGATAAAACACGAAGTGGAGAGAATCCTGAAGGAGAAGGAAGAAGAGATGAAGAGGAAGGAAGAAGAACTTCAAAGAAAACATGAGGAAAAAATACAGGAAATGAAAAAAAGAATGAAAGAACAGAAGGAAGAAACTGAAGAGGAGAGAAAACGGAGAGAACAACAACTTAAAGAAATGGAGGAAAAAATCAACAGGGAACGTGAGCAAAGAAAGAAAGAACAGGAAGAGAGAGAAGAAGAAGAGAAGAAGAAAATTCAGGAGGAAACTGAACGACAGGAGTGGGAACAGAAACTTGAAGGTGAACGGGAGCAGAACAGGGAAGAGATGAAAACACAACGAGAGAACTGGGAGAAGGAAAGAAAAGATTGGTGGGAGAAACGATACCAAGAAGATGAACAGAGACGACAGGAGGAACAAGACAAACTGAAAAGGCTCCAAGAAGAATATGAGCAGGAAAGAGAGAAATATGAAAAGAAAAGAAAAGAAGAAGATCGACTCAGACGGGAACAGGAGGAGAAAGAGAGAAACGAATTAGAGGAGAACTATAAGAAAAAAATAGAGGAGATGAAAAAGAAATATGAAGAGGAGGCCAGAAAACAGGCTGAAGAGTTTAATGAGTTCAGACAGAAATACACCAAAGACTTTACAGCTCTGGTAGAAAAACACATGGAGGAAATACAGGAACTGAAGCAAAGACATGAGGGACAAATGAAAGAGGCTGAGGGCCGACATGAACGAGAAAGTGAACTGTTCCAAAACCTCTCAAAGCACAAAGAAGAACATTTGAAAGAAGAGATGGAGACACTGAAGAAAAAACATGACACAGAAATAAATGCACAAAAACATAAATACAAAGAGAAATGCATCATCCTGTGACCTCTGGGTCTGGACTCTGGACTGCTCTGACATCAACAGAGTGAATTTTGATTTATTTCCATAGTTTTGCCTTTTCCTGGACCACAGAGGAGACAAGTCCCAGAAAGACAAGTGGAGGCATCTGAATTCAAAGTGAAGGTCCTGCCTCACTAACGTTTCCTCCCAACATGCACAGACATCAGCAGTGTCAACATGAATGATGCAGCTTTAATGACAACAGGCTGCAGCACCTACTGTCTTTTATCTCACTGTTCTAATGATCCATCCCACTGTTTTCTCATGTTGACACATTATTCTGTGTATTGGAACCAGCTGATCTGTTACTGTTTAATGATCAATAAATCAACTTCCTGTCAATGAGCCAGTGTCCATTTAAAAGCTTGGTAACATAGAAATACAAGGAGGAGGATAGAAAACAAGCTGAAGATTTCAATGACTTCAAACTGAAACACAAACTTTGCAGGTCTGATGAAAGAACACAGAGGAAAAGGAGGTTCTGCAGCAAAAACACAAAGAACTGAGAGACAGAGAAGCATAAACTGTTAGATGACTGTTGATTCACAAAGAAACCAAACTAAAGCATATGGAGGAGTTGTCTCTTCCTCTTAAATGAATCAATTCAAAGCATAATAACCAGTTTTAATGACTGATAATAAAAACAGACTGTTTAACATTAGCTGCCGCAGCAGCGCCCCCTGCTGTCACAGCTGTGGTATAACACTGGATACAACGGACCGTAGGGCAGGTAAACTAAACCACACACCTGGTCAAACACACCTGGTGTCTCCCAGTCAGCGTCGGTGAGACAAAGCTCAAAGAGAAGAGAGAAGAGAGACTTATTGCGGAGAGCTGGGCCTGTTTGTTATTCACCGGGACACCTCGTCACACTAGCTTTAGCTTAGTTAGCTTTAGCATAGCCAGCTTTAGCATAGCTAGCTTTAGCTTTAGCATAACTAGCTCACTACAGCACCAACGGTGCAGTAATTAGCGCTGAACAAATAACGAAACGTGGATAAGGCGCTAAATGGTCGCTAGAACATTTACATACCAATAAACTAACTAGCGACATTAACGGATCATTAAAACCATAAACACGTGTATTTTATATGTCTGTGATTAAAACTCACCTTCTCCTCAAACACAAACAGTCAACGACTCCCGCCTTAGGACCTGAGCTGCCCGACGAGATGCCTGATGTGAAACGCGAGGACCCAACAGCGCATCTATGTAATAAGGAGTTTCCAACAATAATCATGTGGCTGTCGCCTGTTTGGAAAGCTGAGGTTAAAGCTCTGAGCTCATCATGTGTTCACTCACTAACGCTGGAGCATCAACATACTCGACAGGAAACACAAACTGAGAAAACGATTAAAAACTAAACAGTTTCCCACAAAGGATTAATAAAATATTTCTGACTCTAATTGTGTGTTTTCACGGTTGTGTCCAGCAGGTGGCGCTCTACCATTAAATCCCGAGGCCAAGTCTTTTATTTCCTGTGTGTCTGTATTTAATGAATCCTCTGAATAAGTGAATGTTGTCATCCTGTTTGCTGTGAAGGCTTTTATCATTTGAAAAGCTTAAAGATGTTTATTGTCTAATGAGGCGCAGTGAAGTTCACATGATAGTTGGATGTTTTTAAAATGATTCAATGAGCCACAGCTGTTTGTTGATGAGATTCTCAATCAACAGTTAATTAACACACACAGTTATATTTCCATTACATACTGGGTTAGACGTTGTTTCTGTGCTATAGTAACATTAGGTTTAATTATTATTCTACTATAATAATAGATTTACATTCTGCAGCTGACACACATTTTTTCATTGCCGAGATTTTCTCCGCCCATAAAAAGTATTTTAGTTTCATCTTCGCCTCCAGTTTGTCAGAGGAAGAACACGGCAGGTGAACTCGCCCTCGACCAAATCCAGACAGTCAGTCGTCCTAATCACAGCTGACAGGTAATGTGGTGCAATAAAAGCGGTGTGTTGTTTATGTTTGTATATGTAAAGGTCATTTATTCCTTTTATGAACAGAAAGCTTCATGTTACCGTCAGTCCAGGTGTGTTTGGGCTGACGCTCCAACTTTACTGAGCTGGAAACACAAACCAAGAGTTAACAACTCGTGTGTTTACAGATGTGGACAGATGTTTCTCTGTGTTTCAGTCTGTTTCCAGTCCCTGGTTATTCTCTGAAATGTTTCACTGTACAGACTGAATGTCTGCTCTGAGGACAAAGTGGCTGTATCAGCCATTTTAGACATAAATATATAAAACAGGGTGGGGAGAGGAGGAGTCGGTCCTGTCTTGGCACCTGGTCCCACATGGTCCAGAAAAACCAGTTCAGCCAGTCAGACAATCAGTCTGTAGTTTTTACCTTATGAGACAGAAATGGATTAGTCCAGAGCTAATGAGTGATTTGACTATCAAGACACAGTTTGATAATCACTGATCCAAACATGAGTCTGAACCTGGTTCTGACCTGAACCTAAAACCAGGTGTGAAACTTCAAACAGGCCTTTGAAGCTGTGAGGACCAGACAACATGTCCTCACACTGTAAAAATGTCCTCCTGGTGTACCCGTAGTTATTAAGGGACACAATGGACTTAACCGTCCAGACATGAGGAGTTTCTTTCCCAACAGGACCAACATCCAGACCCATGGACACTGTTTCACATCTACGTTTATCTCTGTCCTCAGGCTGAATCAGGGTCTGGTGGGTCCAGAACAGGGACAACATGGCGACTGCAGCACCAGGTGAGCTCAGTCAGACTTTAGGAGTCTGGAAAACTTCTCATCCTCCACATTAAACATCTGGATCCTCTTTATAAACACACTAATATAGAACTGAAGCATATAGAACAGGGGTCAGGGTTGACGTGGGTCTGTGTCAGAGTCAGTGTGTCACTGTGTATCACTGCAAACAGCTGCATCACCAGATCAAACTAATCAATAAAACCTTTAACTATTTCAATAATCACTTGTTGATGAATTTGATGGTGTTTCTCATGTTTCACAGATCCATCCATCCTATTTCATTAACACCAAAGTATTTTGTTATTTGGTCGTTCTGGGATAAAATGTTGACTCATCATTTAGTCACATGGTTTGTTTTTTACTGGTTTGAAGCACAACCAGTAAAAACCCACCTTTAAAAATCCATCCCCCCAGGAAGTGTCTCTTTAATTAAAGATGTAATGAGCCAATATTCTGTTTTCCTCTTACAGACGATGTGCGACCACTGAGGCGAAGGAACAGCTTTGTCTTTTTGCCACCTGAAAGTGAGTTAAAATGAACTGAGCCAGAAACTTCTTCTGTTCATTAAAGTCTAAAAATATTGTTTGTACTTGGTGGATACAAACTTATATTTTCATAAAACTGACACCTTCACTTCATCTAATGCAACTTGGATCAGTTCTACATTAAACTGTTTTCATTCCAGTGTCAGAGCTGAGGCTGGTTCTACTGGGGAACAGCTGGTCTGACAGGAGCTCAGTGGGGAACCTCATACTGGGACAGACTCAGTTCAACCCTGAGGAAGAACCAGACACCTGTCAGAGTGTCAGAGGACAGGTGGAGGAGAAAGAAGTAGTTCTCATCAACACCCCAGATCTGCTGCATCCTGAAATATCCCAACACAAACTGACAGAGTTTATAAAAGAATGTGAGAAACAATGTGATCCTGGACCTCATGTGGTCCTGCTGGTTCTACAGCCTGAAGACTTCACTGAGGGACACAGAATGAAACTCTGCAGAGTCCTTGAACTCTTCAGTGAGCGATCATTTGATCATTCATTGGTTCTGATATCAACACCCAGAGAGGAGAGTTCAGGGTCCATGGAAAAGTACAGGCAGCATCCACCATTAAAAGACCTGATCAGAAAGTGCAGATACAGAAAATTGGAGCTGAAGGATCTTGAGCTTCCAGAGCTGTTAACACGACTGGGTCAGACTGTGAAGGAGAACAGTGGAGAACATCTGAGCTGTGATGTGTTTAAGGACCCAGCAGAAATTTCACCATTTGATCATCAAAGTGTGAAACAACCAGAAACACAGACTTCTATCACAGATGCTGTTAAAGCTGTTGGTAAAGCTGTTGGTAAGTGTAGAAACAAATCTGACAAGCTGATGAAGAGACAAGGTAACCAAAGCTTCACTGGTTCAATTACAACATTAACATGGAGATGGTCATGTGATCTTTTCACAGGGCTCCGTGCACTTTCACTACTCAGTCCACAAACAATGATGTCTGGGACTAAATCTCCATCTCCCAGTAAGTACACTCATCACTGTTTTCAAATGCAGCTTTAAGTGTGAGCCCTGGATGACCCTTGACCTTTGAACCAAATGTTGACCCTATGAATTGCAGGACAGATCCTGAGGCCACAGGTGACTGCAGAGATCTCCTCATGGGAGTGAAGTGCAGAGATTTGAGCCTGTGATGTTTGTCCATGTGTGATCACTGAAACATCCAGATCCTTTGGATCATTTCATCTTTCTCTCTGTTGTGTTATAGCTCCTCCACTCAGGATTGTGCTGTTGGGGAAAAGTGACGACACAAAGGCAAAACTTGGCAACTTCATCATCAGTGACCAGGTTTTTCATCACCAACAAAAACTTCCAGCAACCAGACAAAGTGTGCCTGCCCGCAGACAGTGGAGAGGAAAACCAGTAACTGTGGTGAAAACTCCAGATGTTTTCAGTCTGACTGTAGAAGCAGTGAGAGCAGAGATGAAGAGATGTGTGACTCTTTGTTCACCTGGTCCAAATGTTCTGCTGCTGTTGGTGAAACCTTCTGATTTCACTGAGGAGAACAGAAACTCACTGAAGTTCATCCTGAGTCTGTTTGGTCCAGATGCTTTGAAACACTCACTGGTCGTCAGCTCACATGAGGAGACTGGACCGAGTTTCAGTGAACTCCTTAGAGACTGTGGAGGACGACACTACAGGATGTCTGAAGAGAACTGGAACTCCTTAATGGAGAAGATGGAGAACATGGTGCATGAAAACAGAGGAGCCTTCATCACATGCATTGAACAGACCATGAGACCAAAGTCTGGTTTAAACCTGGTTCTGTTTGGGAGAAGAGGAGCAGGGAAGACCTCAGCAGCCAAAACCATCTTAGGTCAGACAGAGCTTCACCCAGTGTCCAACTCCTCAGAGTGTGTTAAAAAGCAGGCAGAGGTGTGTGGACGTTGGGTTTCCCTGGTGGAGCTGCCTGCCTTGGATGGAAAACCTCAGGAGGCAGTGATGGAGGAATCACTCAGGTGTATCTCCCTCTGTGATCCTGAGGGTGTCCATGCCTTCATCCTGGTCCTACCTGTGGATCCCCTCACTGATGAAGACAAGGGAGAGTTAAAGACCATCCAGAACACGTTCAGCTCTCGAGTCAATGACTTCACCATGATCCTGTTCACTGTGGAGTCAGATCCTACAGCTCCAGCTGTTGTTAACTTTGTCAGAGAGAACAGAGACATCCAGGAGCTCTGTCAGAGCTGTGGAGGAAGATCTGTTGTTCTCAACATCAGGGACAAGCAGCAGGTCTCTGAGCTGTTGGACACTGTGGACACAATGAGACTGAACAAGGACAAACCAGGCTGCTATACAGTGGGAACATTCATGCAGGCCCAGATTGATAAAGTCATACAGCAGGAGAAATATATCAACAAGCTGCAGAGTAAAGAAGAGAAGCAGAGTCCAGACTGTCTCAAGATTGTTCTTCTAGGGAAGACTGGAACTGGAAAAAGCTCTTCAGGAAACACTATTCTAGGAAGAGAAGAGTTTAGAGCCAAATCCAGTCAAGCATCAGTCACCAAATATTGTCAGAAAGCAGAAAGTGAAGTGAACGGTCGTCCTGTGGTTGTGGTCGATACTCCTGGTCTGTTTGACAACACTTTGTCCCATAAAGAAGTTAATGAGGAGATGGTGAAATGCATCAGTCTTCTGGCTCCAGGTCCACATGTCTTCCTGCTGGTGTTACAGATTGGCAGATTCACACCAGAGGAGAAGGAGACGTTAAAACTCATCAAGGAAGGTTTTGGGAAGAATTCAGAAAAATTCACCATCATTCTTTTAACTGGAGGAGATAAACTGGAACGTGACAAACTGTCCATTGAAGAATATATAGAAACAGAATGTGATGATTCCTTTAAGAAACTGATCAGAGACTGTGGAGGAAGATACCATGTGTTTAATAACTATGATCAACAAAACCAGACACAAGTCAGTGAACTGATCAACAAGATCGACACCATGGTGAAGGAAAATGGAGGCAGCTGCTACACCAACGAGATGCTGCAAGAGGCTGAAGCAGCGATAAAGAAAGAAACGGAGAGAATCCTGAAGGAGAAGGAAGAAGAGATGAGGAGAGAGAGGGAGGAACTAGAGAGAAAACATGAGGAAGAAATGGAAGAAATGAGAAGAAGAATGGAAGAACAGAGGGAGGAAATTGAAAAGGAGAGAAACCTGAGAGAAAAACAACTTAAAGAAATGGAGGAAAACATCAAGAAGGAACATGAGGAGAGAAAGAAAGAAGAAGAAAAGAGAGAAGAAGAAGACAGGAAGAGGAAACAGCAGGAAGAAATTCAGCGACAGGAGTGGGAACAGAAACTTGAAGATTTGACAAAAAAGATCAAATCAAAATTAGAGGAAAAAGAAACTATTGACAGAGAACTGGAGCAGAACAGAGAAGAGATGAGAAAAGAACGAGAGAACTGGGAGAAGAAACAAAGAGAGTGGTGGGACAGACGATACCAAGAAGAAGAACAGAGACGACAGGAGGAACGAGACAAACTGAAAAGGCTCCAAGAAGAATACCAGCAGGAAAGAGAGAAATATGAAAAGAAAAGAAAAGAAGTCGATCAAATCAGAAGAGAACAAGAGGAGAAAGAGAGAAACGAATTAGAGGAGAACTATAAGAAAAAAATAGAGGAGATGAAAAAGAAATATGAAGAAGAGGCCAGAAAACAGGCTGAAGAGTTTAATGAGTTCAGACAGAAATACACCAAAGACTTTACAGCTCTGGTAGAAAAACACATGGAGGAAATACAGGAACTGAAGCAAAGACATGAGAGACAAATGAAAGAGGCTGAGGGCCGACATGAACGAGAAAGTGAACTGTTACAAAACCTCTCAAAGCACAAAGAAGAACATTTGAAAGAAGAGATGGAGACATGGAAGAAAAAACATGACACAGAAATAAACGAACTAAAAGAGAAATGCAGCATCATGTGACCTCTGGGTCTGGACTCTGGACTGCTCTGACATCAACAGAGTGAATTTTGATTTATTTCCATAGTTTTGCCTTTTCCTGGACCACAGAGGAGACAAGTCCCAGAAAGACAAGTGGAGGCATCTGAATTCAAAGTGAAGGTCCTGCCTCACTAACGTTTCCTCCCAACATGCACAGACATCAGCAGTGTCAACATGAATGATGCAGCTTTAATGACAACAGGCTGCAGCATCTACTGTCTTTTATCTCACTGTTCTAATGATCCGTCCCACTGTTTTCTCATGTTGACATATTATTCTGTGTATTGGAACCAGCTGATCTGTTACTGTTTAATGATCAATAAATCAACTTCCTGTCAATGAGCCAGTGTCCATTTAAAAGCATCAATTCCTCAAAAGAGACTTTTCCATTTTTACGTGACCTTGAAGGCATCTCTCAGAGACGGCCCACAGAAAAAGACACCTGAACACATCATCCTGGTCTTTCAATAAATAACCAAAAGCTGCAGATGTACATAATTTTACTCTGAATCATGTGTTGGTAAAAAGTTGAATTAAGCCCCAGAGTGTTTCAGTCCTGAGGGAGAACTTAGAACAAAAGATGAGGATCCAAACAGAGGTGAGCAGCTGGAAAATGAAAGAAGAGAGTTGGAAGAAAAATACAAGAAATTAATGGATGATATAAATAATAAATACAAAGAGGAGGCTAGAAAACAAGCTGAAGATTTCAATGACTTCAGACAGAAATACATCATGAACATTGCAGGTCTGATGGAAGAACACAGAGAAAAAGGAGGCTCTGAAGTAAAATCACAACAAAGAACTAATAGAGACAGAGGAGAAACATTAACTGTTAGATGATCTGTTGATTCACAAAGAAACCAAACTAAAGGAAGAACTCACACAAAAAGACAAACAGCTCAAAGAGATGGACGAGCTGATGAGAGAACAAGAGCAAGAAACAGCAACTAAAAGAGAAAAACAACAACAGATGTGTCGTCCTCTGATAACTTCTCTCTGAAATGATTTAATACAACACAGACACACAATGACAACCAGATGTACTGAAAATTATATTTTATTTATTACACACATACAAAATATTTCCTTTGAATGATACATGCTACTTTGAAATAAAAGGGGTTTGTGCTCCTGGTTTGCTGTACTCTCTCAGTCCTCACACAAAAAATCTGCTATGCTGCTTTATGTATTTACATGTCCTCAGTCATCATTTTAACAAGGTACAGGGATGAGGAGAGGTTAGTTCAGTTTATCTCTGCTGAGTATGGACGATATATTGACTTACATTTTACATCTTTGTGTAGGCAGCATATTGTCTTTGGTGTGTGTGAAATGGAGAACGGTGATATGGGAGGACAATTGGAATAAGTAAAGGGGTGGGACCAGATAAGTGCTTACTTCTTCCTATTGTACATATACATGTAATATGTATAGACGAGATATCAATAGTTTTAATCAGCATTTATTAGAACAAATATATGGACACTAATGGACTGTGGACAAGCATGGACACACTTTAGTTTGTTTTGGAACTGGACAATGAAGTGCGGTGCTAATATTGGAGTTTGTTTATTATTGTTTTTACAATCATTACTGCATTTTCAAAATAAATGTTAATAAAACTTTCTAGAGTCTTTTTTTAAACGTTGCTAGCTCCATTCAAGAAACCCTGCAGATACAGCTTCTAATGATTCTGTTAGAAATAGACAGAAATACTGGAAAACTAATAAGTGACAAGTTCAACATTAGACTCTTACATATAAAAATGGACAATGAAGAATAAAAATCATCTGTCTCTGCCTCTTTAATAAATCAATTCAAAGCATAATAACCAGTTTTAATGACTGATAATAAAAACAGACTGTTTAACATTAGCTGCCACAGCAGCGCCCCCTGCTGTCACAGCTGTGGTATAACACTGGATACAACGGACCGTAGGGCAGGTAAACTAAACCACACACCTGGTCAAACACACCTGGTGTCTCCCAGTCAGCGTCGGTGAGACAAAGCTCAAAGAGAAAAGAGAAGAGAGACTTATTGCGGAGAGCTGGGCCTGTTTGTTATTCACCGGGACACCTCGTCACACTAGCTAGCTTTAGCTTAGTTAGCTTTAGCATAGCTAGCTTTAGCTTTAGCATAGCTAGCTCACTATAGCACCAACGGTGCAGTAATTAGCGCTGAACAAATAACGAAACGTGGATAAGGCGCTAAAATGGTCGCTAGAACATTTACATACCAATAAACTAACTAGCGACATTAACGGATCATTAAAACCATAAACACGTGTATTTTATATGTCTGTGATTAAAACTCACCTTCTCCTCAAACACAAACAGTCAACGACTCCCGCCTTAGGACCTGAGCTGCCCGACGAGATGCCTGATGTGAAACGCGAGGACCCAACAGCGCCTCTATGTAATAAGGAGTTTCCAACAATAATCATGTGGCTGTTGCCTGTTTGGAAAGCTGAGGTTAAAGCTCTGAGCTCATCATGTGTTCACTCACTAACGCTGGAGCATCAACATACTCGACAGGAAACACAAACTGAGAAAACGATTAAAAACTAAACAGTTTCCCACAAAGGATTAATAAAATATTTCTGACTCTAATTGTGTGTTTTCACGGTTGTGTCCAGCAGGTGGCGCTCTACCATTAAATCCCGAGGCCAAGTCTTTTATTTCCTGTGTGTCTGTATTTAATGAATCCTCTGAATAAGTGAATGTTGTCATCCTGTTTGCTGTGAAGGCTTTTATCATTTGAAAAGCTTAAAGATGTTTATTGTCTAATGAGGCGCAGTGAAGTTCACATGATAGTTGGATGTTTTTAAAATGATTCAATGAGCCACAGCTGTTTGTTGATGAGATTCTCAATCAACAGTTAATTAACACACACAGTTATATTTCCATTACATACTGGGTTAGACGTTGTTTCTGTGCTATAGTAACATTAGGTTTAATTATTATTCTACTATAATAATAGATTTACATTCTGCAGCTGACACACATTTTTTCATTGCCGAGATTTTCTCCGCCCATAAAAAGTATTTTAGTTTCATCTTCGCCTCCAGTTTGTCAGAGGAAGAACACGGCAGGTGAACTCGCCCTCGACCAAATCCAGACAGTCAGTCGTCCTAATCACAGCTGACAGGTAATGTGGTGCAATAAAAGCGGTGTGTTGTTTATGTTTGTATATGTAAAGGTCATTTATTCCTTTTATGAACAGAAAGCTTCATGTTACCATCAGTCCAGGTGTGTTCGGGCTGACGCTCCAACTTTACTGAGCTGGAAACACAAACCAAGAGTTAACAACTCGTGTGTTTACAGATGTGGACAGATGTTTCTCTGTGTCTCAGTCTGTTTCCAGTCCCTGGTTATTCTCTGAAATGTTTCACTGTACAGACTGAATGTCTGCTCTGAGGACAAAGTGACTGTATCAGCCATTTTAGACATAAATATATAAAACAGGGTGGGGAGAGGAGGAGTCGGTCCTGTCTTGGCACCTGGTCTCACATGGTCCAGAAAAACCAGTTCAGCCAGTCAGACAATCAGTCTGTAGTTTTTACCTTATGAGACAGAAATGGATTAGTCCAGAGCTAATGAGTGATTTGACTATCAAGACACAGTTTGATAATCCCTGATCCAAACATGAGTCTGAACCTGGTTCTGACCTGAACCTAAAACCAGGTGCGAAACTTCAAACAGGCCTTTGAAGCTGTGAGGACCAGACAACATGTCCTCACACTGTAAAAATGTCCTCCTGGTGTACCCGTAGTTATTAAGGGACACAATGGGCTCAACTGTCCAGACATGAGGAGTTTGTTTCCCAACAGGACCAACATCCAGACCCGTGGACACTGTTTCATATCTACGTTTATCTCTGTCCTCAGGCTGAATCAGGGTCTGGTGGGTCCAGAACAGGGACAACATGGCGACTGCAGCACCAGGTGAGCTCAGTCAGACTTTAGGAGTCTGGAAAACTTCTCATCATCCACATTAAACATCTGGATCCTCTTTATAAACTCACTAATGTAGAACTGAAGCATATAGAACAGGGGTCAGGGTTGACGTGGGTCTGTGTCAGTCAGTGTGGACGAATGTCAGATAAAACAAGAGTCTGCTCAGTGAGATGAACTGTGCCAATTCAGTCAACCGTAAAGTTTTCACTGGATGACTGATTATCTGACCACAAAACAGAAAAAGTAGAAGGCTCCACCACTGCCCACATACCAGTGTAATGTTTAATTTCACTCTTGTCTGCTATTTGGTTCTCTGTAACTGCTCACTGTGTCACTAGTTTGAAGCAAAACCAGTAAAAACCCACCTTTAAAAATCCATCCCTCCAGGAAGTGTCTCTTTAATTAAAGATGGAATGAGACAATATTCTGTTTTCCTCTTACAGACGATGTGCGACCACTGAGGCGAAGGAACAGCTTTGGATTTTTGCCACCTGAAAGTGAGTTAAAATGAACTGAGCCAGAAACTTCTTCTGTTCATTAAAGTCTAAAAATATTGTTTGTACTTGGTGGATACAAACTTATATTTTCATAAAACTGACACCTTCACTTCATCTAATGCAACTTGGATCAGTTCTACATTAAACTGTGTTTTCTTTCCAGTGTCACAGCTGAGGCTGGTTCTACTGGGGAACAGCTGGTCGGACAGGAGCTCAGTGGGGAACCTCATACTGGGACAGACTCAGTCCAAACCTGAGGAAGAACCAAACACCTGTCAGAGAGTCAGAGGACAGGTGGAGGAGAAAGAAGTAGTTCTCATCAACACCCCAGATCTGCTGCATCCTCACATCTCCCAACACAAACTGATACAACATGTAGGAAACTGTGTGAGACTCTCTGATCCTGGACCTCATGTGTTCCTGCTGGTTCTACAGCCTGAAGACTTCACTGAGGAACACGGACTGAAACTCTGCACTGTCCTCCAGCTGTTCAGTGATCGATCATTTGATCATTCATTGATTCTGACGTCAACACCCCAAAAAAAACGATCAAGATTTAGGGAAAAACCCAATAAAAACCAGCCATTAAAAGACGTGATCAGAATTTGCAAATACAGACACTTGGAGCTGAAGAACCTTGAACTTCCAGAGCTGTTAACACGACTGGGTCAGATTGTGAAGGAGAACAGAGGAGAACATGTCAGTGTTGATGTGTTCGAGGACCCAGCAGAAACTTCACCATCTGATCATCAAAGTGTGAAACAACCAGAAACACAGACTTCTATCACAGATGCTGGTAAAGCTGTTGGTAAGTGTAGAAACAAATCTGACAAGGTGATGAAGAGACAAGGTAACCAAAGCTTCACTGGTTCAATTACAACATTAACATGGAGATGGTCATGTGATCTTTTCACAGGGCTCCGTGCACTTTCACTACTCAGTTCACAAACAATGATGTCTGGGATTAAACCTCCATCTCCCAGTAAGTAAACTCATCACTGTGTTTTCAAATGCAGCTTTAAGTGTGAGCCCTGGATGACCCTTGACCTTTGAACCAAATGTTGACCCTATGAATTGCAGGACAGATCCTGAGGCCACAGGTGACTGCAGAGATCTCCTCATGGGAGTGAAGTGCAGAGATTTGAGCCTCTGATGTTTGTCCATGTGTGATCACTGAAACATCCAGATCCTTTGGATCATTTCATCTTTCTCTCTGTTGTGTTATAGCTCCTCCACTCAGGATTGTGCTGTTGGGGAAAAGTGACGGCAAGAAGACAAAACTTGGCAACTTCATCATCAGGAGCCAAGTTTTTCATCAGCAACAAATACTGTCAGCAACCAGACAAAGTGTGGCTTCCTGTGGACAGTGGAGAGGAAAACCAGTAACTGTGGTGAAAGTTCCAAATGTTTTCAGTCTGACTGAGGAGAACCAGAGAAGAGAAGTGAAGAGATGTGTGACTCTTTGTTCACCTGGTCCAAATGTTCTGCTGCTGTTGGTGAAACCTTCTGATTTCACTGAGGAGAACAGAAACTCACTGAAGTTCATCCTGAGTCTGTTTGGTCCAGATGCTTTGAAACACTCACTGGTCGTCATGATGCAAAATGAAAAGGGACAGAGTTCCTCAGTGAAAAACCTCATCCAAGACTGCAAACAAAGGCTGCACAGAGTCAATCTGGACAAAAAGCATTTTTCAGACAGTGACCTACAAGAGTTAATGCAAAAAATAGAAAATATAGTGACAGACAACAGAGGACGGTGTCTAACTTTAACTGAAGACACTGATCCCATGACAGTGATGAACTGGTCCAAACCCTCTATGAACCTGGTTCTGTTTGGGAGAAGAGGAGCAGGGAAGACGTCAGCAGCCAAAACCATCTTAGGTCAGACAGAGCTTCATCCAGTGTCCAACTCCTCAGAGTGTGTTAAAAAGCAGGCAGAGGTGTGTGGACGTTGGGTTTCCCTGGTGGAGCTGCCTGCCTTGGATGGAAAACCTCAGGAGGCAGTGATGGAGGAATCACTCAGGTGTATCTCCCTCTGTGATCCTGAGGGCGTCCATGCCTTCATCCTGGTCCTACCTGTGGATCCCCTCACTGATGAAGACAAGGGAGAGTTGAAGACCATCCAGAACACGTTCAGCTCTCGAGTCAATGACTTCACCATGATCCTGTTCACTGTGGAGTCAGATCCTACAGCTCCAGCTGTTGTTAACTTTGTCAGAGAGAACAGAGACACCCAGGAGCTCTGTCAGAGCTGTGGAGGAAGATCTTTGGTTCTCAACATCAGGGACAAGCAGCAGGTCTCTGAGCTGTTGGACACTGTGGACACAATGAGACTGAACAAGGACAAACCAGGCTGCTATACAGTGGGAACATTTGCACAGGCCCAAATTGATAAAGTCATACAGCTGGAGAAATATATCAACAAGCTGCAGAGTAAAGAAGAGAAGCAGAGTCCAGACTGTCTCAGGATTGTTCTGATAGGGAGGACTGGAACTGGAAAGAGCTCTTCAGGAAACACTATTCTAGGAAGGAAGGAGTTTAGAGCCAAATCCAGTCAAACATCAGTCACCAGATACTGTCAGAAAGCAGAAAGTGAAGTGAACGGTCGTCCTGTGGTTGTGGTTGATACTCCTGGTCTGTTTGACACAGATTTGTCCCATGAAGAAGTTAATGAGGAGATGGTGAAATGCATCAGTCTTCTGGCTCCAGGTCCACATGTCTTCCTGCTGGTGTTACAGATCGGAACCAGATTCACACCAGAGGAGAAGGAGACGTTAAAACTCATCAAGGAAGGTTTTGGGAAGAATTCAGGAAAATTCACCATCATTCTTTTAACTGGAGGAGATAAACTGGAACATGACAAACTGTCCATTGAAAAATATATAGAAACAGGATGTGATGATTCCTTTAAGAAACTGATCAGAGACTGTGGAGGAAGATACCATGTGTTTAATAACTATGATCAACAAAACCAGACACAAGTCAGTGAACTGATCAACAAGATCGACACCATGGTGAAGGAAAATGGAGGCAGCTGCTACACCAACGAGATGCTGCAAGAGGCTGAAGCAGCGATAAAGAAAGAAACGGAGAGAATCCTGAAGGAGAAGGAAGAAGAGATGAGGAGAGAGAGGGAGGAACTAGAGAGAAAACATGAGGGAGAAATGGAAGAAATGAAAAGAAGAATGGAAGAACAGAGGGAGGAAACTGAAAAGGAGAGAAACCTGAGAGAAAAACAGCTTAAAGAAATGGAGGAAAACATCAATAAGGAACATGAGGAGAGAAAGAAAGAAGAAGAAAAGAGAGAAGAAGAAGACAGGAAGAGGAAACAGCAGGAAGAAATTCAGCGACAGGAGTGGGAACAGAAACTTGAAGCTTTGACAAAAAAGATCAAATCAAAATTAGAGGAAAAAGAAACTATTGACAGAGAACTGGAGCAGAACAGAGAAGAGATGAGAAAAGAACGAGAGAACTGGGAGAAGAAACAAAGAGAGTGGTGGGACAGACGATACCAAGAAGAAGAACAGAGACGACAGGAGGAACGAGACAAACTGAAAAGGCTCCAAGAAGAATACCAGCAGGAAAGAGAGAAATATGAAAAGAAAAGAAGTCGATCAAATCAGAAGAGAACAAGAGGAGAAAGAGAGAAACGAATTAGAGGAGAACTATAAGAAAAAAATAGAGGAGATGAAGAAGAAATATGAAGAGGAGGCCAGAAAACAGGCTGAAGAGTTCAATGAGTTCAGACAGAAATACACCAAAGACTTTACAGCTCTGGTAGAAAAACACATGGAGGAAATACAGGAACTGAAGCAAAGACATGAAAGACAAATGAAAGAGGCTGAGGGCCGACATGAACGAGAAAGTGAACTGTTACAAAACCTCTCAAAGCACAAAGAAGAACATTTGAAAGAAAAGATGGAGACATGGAAGAAAAAACATGACACAGAAATAAACGAACTAAAAGAGAAATGCAGCATCATGTGACCTCTGGGTCTGGACTGCTCTGACATCAACAGAGTGAATTTTGATTTATTTCCATAGTTTTGCCTTTTCCTGGACCACAGAGGAGACAAGTCCCAGAAAGACAAGTGGAGGCATCTGAATTCAAAGTGAAGGTCCTGCCTCACTAACGTTTCCTCCCAACATGCACAGACATCAGCAGTGTCAACATGAATGATGAGGCTTTAATGACAACAGGCTGCAGCATCTACTGTCTTTTATCTCACTGTTCTAATGATCCGTCCCACTGTTTTCTCATGTTGACACATTATTCTGTGTATTGGAACCAGCTGATCTGTTACTGTTTAATGATCAATAAATCAACTTCCTGTCAATGAGCCAGTGTCCATTTAAAAGCATCAATCGCTCAAAAGAGACTTTTCCATTTTTACGTGACCTTGAAGGCATCTCTCAGAGACGGCCCACAGAAAAAGACACCTGAACACATCATCCTGGTCTTTCAATAAATAACCAAAAGCTGCAGATGTACATGATTTTACTCTGAACCACGTTTGTTGGTAAAAAGTTGAATTAAGCCCCAGAGTGTTTGAGTCCTGAGGGAGAACTTAGAACAAAAGATGAGGATCCAAGCAGAGGTGAGCAGCTGGAAAATGAAAGAAGAGAGTTGGAAGAAAAATACAAGAAATTAATGGATGATATAAATAATAAATACAAAGAGGAGGCTAGAAAACAAGCTGAAGATTTCAATGACTTCAGACAGAAATACATCATGAACATTGCAGGTCTGATGGAAGAACACAGAGAAAAAGGAGGCTCTGAAGTAAAATCACAACAAAGAACTAATAGAGACAGAGGAGAAACATTAACTGTTAGATGATCTGTTGATTCACAAAGAAACCAAACTAAAGGAAGAACTCACACAAAAAGACAAACAGCTCAAAGAGATGGACGAGCTGATGAGAGAACAAGAGCAAGAAACAGCAACTAAAAGAGAAAAACAACAACAGATGTGTCGTCCTCTGATAACTTCTCTCTGAAATGATTTAATACAACACAGACACACAATGACAATCAGATGTACTGAAAAATATATTTTATTTATTACACACACATACAAAAATATTTGCTTTGAATGATACATGCTACTTTGAAATAAAAGGGGTTTGTGCTCCTGGTTTGCTGTACTCTCTCAGTCCTCACACAAAAAATCTGCTATGCTGCTTTATGTATTTACATAGTCATCATTTTAACAAGGTACAGGGATGAGGAGAGGTTAGTTCAGTTTATCTCTGCTGAGTATGGACGATATATTGACTTATATTTTACATCTTTGTGTAGGCAGCATATTGTCTTTGGTGTGTGTGAAATGGAGAACGGTGATATGGGAGGACAATTGGAATAAGTAAAGGGGTGGGACCAGATAAGTGCTTACTTCTTCCTATTGTACATATACATGTAATATGTATAGACGAGATATCAATAGTTTTAATCAGCATTTATTGGAACAAATATATGGACACTAATGGACTGTGGACAAGCATGGACACACTTTACTTTGTTGTGGAACTGGACAATGAAGTGCGGTGCTAATATTGGAGTTTGTTTATTATTGTTTTTACAATCATTACTGCATTTTTAAAATAAGTGTTAATAAAACTTTCTAGAGTCTTTATTTAAACGTTGCTAGCTCCATTCAAGAAACCCTGCAGATACAGCTTCTAATGATTCTGTTAGAAATAGACAGAAATACTGGAAAACTAATAAGTGACAAGTTCAATATTAGACTCTTACATATAAAAATGGACAATGAAGAATAAAAATCATCTGTCTCTGCCTCTTTAATAAATCAATTCAAAGCATAATAACCAGTTTTAATGACTGATGATAAAAACAGACTGTTTAACATTAGCTGCCACAGCAGCGCCCCCTGCTGTCACAGCTGTGGTATAACACTGGATACAACGGACCGTAGGGCAGGTAAACTAAACCACACACCTGGTCAAACACACCTGGTGTCTCCCAGTCAGCGTCGGTGAGACAAAGCTCAAAGAGAAGAGAGAAGAGAGACTTATTGCGGAGAGCTGGGCCTGTTTGTTATTCACCGGGACACCTCGTCACACTAGCTTTAGCTTAGTTAGCTTTAGCATAGCTAGCTCACTACAGCACCAACGGTGCAGTAATTAGCGCTGAACAAATAACGAAACGTGGATAAGGCGCTAAAATGGTCGCTAGAACATTTACATACCAATAAACTAACTAGCGACATTAACGGATCATTAAAACCATAAACACGTGTATTTTATATGTCTGTGATTAAAACTCACCTTCTCCTCAAACACAAACAGTCAACGACTCCCGCCTTAGGACCTGAGCTGCCCGACGAGATGCCTGATGTGAAACGCGAGGACCCAACAGCGCCTCTATGTAATAAGGAGTTTCCAACAATAATCATGTGGCTGTTGCCTGTTTGGAAAGCTGAGGTTAAAGCTCTGAGCTCATCATGTGTTCACTCACTAACGCTGGAGCATCAACATACTCGACACGAAACACAAACTGAGAAAACGATTAAAAACTAAACAGTTTCCCACAAAGGATTAATAAAATATTTCTGACTCTAATTGTGTGTTTTCACGGTTGTGTCCAGCAGGTGGCGCTCTACCATTAAATCCTGAGGCCAAGTCTTTTATTTCCTGTGTGTCTGTATTTAATGAATCCTCTGAATAAGTGAATGTTGTCATCCTGTTTGCTGTGAAGGCTTTTATCATTTGAAAAGCTTAAAGATGTTTATTGTCTAATGAGGCGCAGTGAAGTTCACATGATAGTTGGATGTTTTTAAAATGATTCAATGAGCCACAGCTGTTTGTTGATGAGATTCTCAATCAACAGTTAATTAATACACACAGTTATATTTCCATTACATACTGGGTTAGACGTTGTTTCTGTGCTATAGTAACATTAGGTTTTAATTATTATTCTACTATAATAATAGATTTACATTCTGCAGCTGACACACATTTTTTTCATTGCCGAGATTTTCTCCGCCCATAAAAAGTATTTTAGTTTCATCTTCGCCTCCAGTTTGTCAGAGGAAGAACACGGCAGGTGAACTCGCCCTCGACCAAATCCAGACAGTCAGTCGTCCTAATAACAGCTGACAGGTAATGTGGTGCAATAAAAGCGGTGTGTTGTTTATGTTTGTATATGTAAAGGTCATTTATTCCTTTTATGAACAGAAAGCTTCATGTTACCGTCAGTCCAGGTGTGTTCGGGCTGACGCTTCAACTTTACTGAGCTGGAAACACAAACCAAGAGTTAACAACTCGTGTGTTTACAGATGTGGACATATGTTTCTCTGTGTTTCAGTCTGTTTCCAGTCCCTGGTTATTCTCTGAAATGTTTCACTGTACAGACTGAATGTCTGCTCTCAGGACAAAGTGACTGTATCGGCCATTTTAGACATAAATATATAAAACAGGGTGGGGAGAGGAGGAGTCGGTCCTGTCTTGGTACCTGGTCCCACATGGTCCAGAAAAACCAGTTCAGCCAGTCAGACAATCAGTCTGTAGTTTTTACCTTATGAGACAGAAATGGATTAGTCCAGAGCTAATGAGTGATTTGACTATCAAGACACAGTTTGATAATCACTGATCCAAACATGAGTCTGAACCTGGTTCTGACCTGAACCTAAAACCAGGTGTGAAACTTCAAACAGGCCTCTGAAGCTGTGAGGACCAGACAACATGTCCTCACACTGTAAAAATGTCCTCCTGGTGTACCCGTAGATATTAAGGGACACAATGGACTCAACTGTCCAGACATGAGGAGTTTGTTTCCCAACAGGACCAACATCCAGACCCGTGGACACTGTTTCATATCTACGTTTATCTCTGTCCTCAGGCTGAATCAGGGTCTGGTGGGTCCAGAACAGGGACAACATGGCGACTGCAGCACCAGGTGAGCTCAGTCAGACTTTAGGAGTCTGGAAAACTTCTCATCATCCACATTAAACATCTGGATCCTCTTCATAAACACACTAATATAGAACTGAAGCATATAGAACAGGGGTTAGGGTTGACGTGGGTCTGTGTCAGTCAGTGTGGACCAATGTCAGATAAAACAAGAGTCTGCTCAGTGAGATGAACTGTGTCAATTCAGTCAACCGTAAAGTTTTCACTGGATGACTGATTATCTGACCACAAAACAGAAAAAGTAGAAGGCTCCACCACTGCCCACATACCAGTGTAATGTTTAATTTCACTCTTGTCTGCTATTTGGTTCTCTGTAACTGCTCACTGTGTCACTAGTTTGAAGCAAAACCAGTAAAAACCCACCTTTAAAAATCCATCCCTCCAGGAAGTGTCTCTTTAATTAAAGATGGAATGAGCCAATATTCTGTTTTCATCTTACAGACGATGAGCGACCACTGAGGCGAAGGAGCAGCTTTACAGTTTTGCCGCCTCACAGTGAGTTAAAATGAAATGAGCCAGAAACTTCTCCTCTTCATTAAAGTCTAAAAATATTGTTTGTAGTTGGTGGATACAAACGTATATTTTCATAAAACTGACACCTTCACTTCATCTAATGCAACTTGGATCAGTTCTACATTAAACTGTTTTCATTCCAGTGTCAGAGCTGAGGCTGGTTCTACTGGGGAACAGCTGGTCTGACAGGAGCTCAGTGGGGAACCTCATACTGGGACAGACTCAGTTCAACCCTGAGGAAGAACCAGACACCTGTCAGAGAGTCAGAGGACAGGTGGAGGAGAAAGAAGTAGTTCTCATCAACACCCCAGATCTGCTGCATCCTCACATCTCCCAACACAAACTGACACAACATGTAGAAAACTGTGTGAGACTCTCTGATCCTGGACCTCATGTGTTCCTGCTGGTTCTACAGCCTGAAGACTTCACTGAGGAACACGGACTGAGGATACAGTCCATCCTTGAACTGTTCAGTGATCGATCATTTGATCAGTCATTGGTTCTGATATCAACACCCAGAGAGGAGAGTTCAGGGTCCATGGAAAAGTACAGGCAGCATCCACCATTAAAAGACCTGATCAGAATGTGCAGATACAGATTTTTGTGGCAGAAGGATCTTGAGCTTCCAGAGCTGTTAACACGACTGGGTCAGATTGTGAAGGAGAACAGTGGAGAACATCTGAGCTGTGATGTGTTTAAGGACCCAGCAGAAACTTCACCATCTGATCATCAAAGTGTGAAACAACCAGAAACACAGACTTCTATCACAGATGCTGTTAAAGCTGTTGGTAAGTGTAGAAACAAATCTGACAAGGTGATGAAGAGACAAGGTAACCAAAGCTTCATTGGTTCAATTACAACATTAACATGGAGATGGTCATGTGATCTTTTCACAGGGCTCCGTGCACTTTCACTACTCAGTCCACAAACAATGATGTCTGGGACTAAATCTCCATCTCCCAGTAAGTAAACTCATCACTGTGTTTTCAAATGCAGCTTTAAGTGTGAGCCCTGGATGACCCTTGACCTTTGAACCAAATGTTGACCCTATGAATTGCAGGACAGATCCTGAGGCCACAGGTGACTGCAGAGATCTCCTCATGGGAGTGAAGTGCAGAGATTTGAGCCTCTGATGTTTGTCCATGTGTGATCACTGAAACATCCAGATCCTTTGGATCATTTCATCTTTCTCTCTGTTGTGTTATAGCTCCTCCACTCAGGATTGTGCTGTTGGGGAAAAGTGACGACAAGAAGACAAAACTTGGCAACTTCATCATCAGTGACCAAGTTTTTCATCATCAGCAAATACTTCCACCAACCAGACAGAGTGTGGCTTCCTGTGGAGAGTGGGGAGGAAAACTATTAACTGTGGTGAAAACTCCAGATGTTTTCAGTCTGACTGAGGAGAACCAGAGAAGAGAAGTGAAGAGATGTGTGACTCTTTGTTCACCTGGTCCAAATGTTCTGCTGCTGTTGGTGAAACCTTCGGATTTCACTGAGGAGAACAGAAACTCACTGAAGTTCATCCTGAGTTTGTTTGGTCCAGATGCTTTGAAACACTCACTGGTCGTCCTGATGCAAAATGAAGAGGGACAGAGTTCCTCAGTGAAAAACCTCATCCAGGACTGCAAACAAAGGCTGCACAGAGTCAATCTGGACAAAAAGCATTTTTCAGACAGTGACCTACAAGAGTTAATGCAAAAAATAGAAAATATAGTGACAGACAACAGAGGACGGTGTCTAACTTTAACTGAAGACACTGATCCCATGACAGGGATGAACTGGTCCAAACCCTCTCTGAACCTGGTTCTGTTTGGACCATTTGGAGTGGGGAAGACCTCAGCAGCCAAAACCATCTTAGGTCAGACAGAGCTTCATCCAGTGTCCAACTCCTCAGAGTGTGTTAAACAGCAGGCAGAGGTGTGTGGACGTTGGGTTTCCCTGGTGGAGCTGCCTGCCTTGGATGGAAAACCTCAGGAGGCAGTGATGGAGGAATCACTCAGGTGTATCTCCCTCTGTGATCCTGAGGGCGTCCATGCCTTCATCCTGGTCCTACCTGTGGGTCCCCTCACTGATGAAGACAAGGGAGAGTTAAAGACCATCCAGAACACGTTCAGCTCTCGAGTCAATGACTTCACCATGATCCTGTTCACTGTGGAGTCAGATCCTACAGCTCCAGCTGTTGTTAACTTTGTCAGAGAGAACAGAGACATCCAGGAGCTCTGTCAGAGCTGTGGAGGAAGATCTGTTGTTCTCAACATCAGGGACAAGCAGCAGGTCTCTGAGCTGTTGGACACTGTGGACACAATGAAACCTGAAGGATCAAGATGCTTCACAAAGGACATGTTCACCAAGGCTCAGATGGAGAAGGTTCTTGAGCAGGAGCACATTAATGCAAAACTTAGAGCTGAAATGAGGAGCCTACAACAGAAGAGTCAGTTGACAGGTGGTGATGAAGCTCAGAGCAGAGAACCTCTCAGGATGGTCCTGATCGGGAAGACTGGCAGTGGGAAAAGTGCAACAGGAAACACCATTTTAGGCAAAGAGGAGTTTAATTCTATAGTGAGCTCAAAGTCAGTGACCAAGTTCTGCCAGAAAGCAACAGCACAGGTTGATGGACGTCCTGTTGTTGTGGTCGACACCCCTGGTTTGTTTGACACGTCTCTGTCCAAACATCAAGTTGAAGAGGAGCTTGTGAAATGCATCAGCATGTTGTCTCCTGGACCTCATGTGATCTTACTGGTGCTGCAGATCGGTCGATTCACACGGGAAGAAAGAGAAACTGTGGAGCTGATCAAAAAATACTTTGGCAAAAAGTCAGGAGACTTCATCATCATCATCTTCACCAGAGGAGATGATCTAAAAAACCAAACAATTGAAAGTTACATAGAAAACTCAGATGACTTTGTCAGAAAACTGCTAAATGACTGCGGAGGCAGATACCAGGTCTTTAACAACAACAACCAGACAGACCGGACACAAGTCAGAGAGTTGATGACAAAAGTTAAGACAATGGTGAAGGAAAACGGTGCAGGCTGCTACACCAACGAGATGTTCCAAGAGGCAGAGGCAGCGATAAAACACGAAGTGGAGAGAATCCTGAAGGAGAAGGAAGTAGAGATGAAGAGGAAGGAAGAAGAACTTCAAAGAAAACATGAGGAAAAAATACAGGAAATGAAAAAAAGAATGAAAGAACAGAAGGAAGAAACTGAAGAGGAGAGAAAACGGAGAGAAAAACAACTTAAAGAAATGGAGGAAAAGATCAACAGGGAACGTGAGCAGAGAAAAAAAGAACAGGAAGAGAGAGAAGAAGAAGAGAGGAGGAAGAAAATTCAAGAGGAAACTGAACGACAGGAGTGGGAACAGAAACTTCATAATGAACGGGAGCAGAACAGAGAAGAGATGAAAACACAACAAGAGAACTGGGAGAAGAAACAAAGAGAGTGGTGGGACAGACGATACCAAGAAGATGAACAGAGACGACAGGAGGAACGAGAAAGACTTAAAAAGCTCCAAGAAGAATACGAGCAGGAAAGAGAGAAATATGAAAAGAAAAGAAAAGAAAAGAAGAAGATCGAATCAGACGGGAACAGGAGGAGAAAGAGAGAAACGAATTAGAGGAGAACTATAAGAAAAAAATAGAGGAGATGAAAAAGAAATATGAAGAGGAGGCCAGAAAACAGGCTGAAGAGTTTAATGAGTTCAGACAGAAATACACCAAAGACTTTACAGCTCTGGTAGAAAAACACATGGAGGAAATACAGGAACTGAAGCAAAGACATGAGGGACAAATGAAAGAGGCTGAGGGCCGACATGAACGAGAAAGTGAACTGTTCCAAAACCTCTCAAAGCACAAAGAAGAACATTTGAAAGAAGAGATGGAGACACTGAAGAAAAAACATGACACAGAAATAAACAAACTAAAACAGAAATATGAGAAATGCAGCATTATGTGACCTCTGGGTCTGGACTCTGGACTGCTCTGACATCAATATTTGGGAGAGCAATGGGAATAAGTAAAGGGGTGGGACTAGATAAGTGCTTACTTCTTCCTATTCCTTTTCAAACATGTAATATGTATAGATGAGATATCAATAGTTTTAATAATCATTTATTGGAACAAATATATGGACACTAATGGACTGTGGACAAGCATGGACACACTTTAGTTTGTTTTGGAACTGGACAATGAAGTGCGGTGCTAATATTGGAGTTTATTGTTTATTATTGTTTTTACAATCATTACTGTATTTTTAAATGTTAAACCTTCTAGAGCAGGAACACTGTCTTTTTAAACGTTGCTAGCTCCATTCAAGAAACCCTGCAGATACAGCTTCTAATGATTCTGTTAGAAATAGACAGAAATACTGGAAAACTAATAAGTGACAAGTTCAACATTAGACTCTTACATATAAAAATGGACAATGAAGAATAAAAATCATCTGTCTCTGCCTCTTTAATAAATCAATTCAAAGCATAATAACCAGTTTTAATGACTGATGATAAAAACAGACTGTTTAACATTAGCTGCCGCAGCAGCGCCCCCTGCTGTCACAGCTGTGGTATAACACTGGATACAACGGACCGTAGGGCCGGTAAACTAAACCACACACCTGGTCAAACACACCTGGTGTCTCCCAGTCAGCGTCGGTGAGACAAAGCTCAAAGAGAAGAGAGAAGAGAGACTTATTGCGGAGAGCTGGGCCTGTTATTCACCGGGACACCTCGTCACACTAGCTTTAGCTTAGTTAGCTTTAGCATAGCTAGCTTTAGCTTTAGCATAGCTATCTTTAGCTTAGTTAGCTTTAGCATAGCTAGCTTTAGCATAGCGAGCTTTAGCTTAGTTAGCTTTAGCATAGCTAGCTTTAGCATAGAGAGCTTTAGCTTAGTTAGCTTTAGCATAGCTAGCTTTAGCTTTAGCATAGCTAGCTCACTATAGCACCAACGGTGCAGTAATTAGCGCTGAACAAATAACGAAACGTGGATAAGGCGCTAAAATGGTCGCTAGAACATTTACATACCAATAAACTAACTAGCGACATTAACGGATCATTAAAACCATAAACACGTGTATTTTATATGTCTGTGATTAACACAAACACAAACTGAGAAAACGATTAAAAACCAACTTCTTGACGTGTTTTCACCGTTTATTGGCTCGAACCACCAGGTGACAAACAGGGAACAAACCGTGGCTGGAGGTAACAGTGGTAATATTTTACTGTTACATGCGGAGGGAAAGGCCATGGAGGATTCTTCTTATAAGCTCTTGGAGGCTTTATTCTCTGTTTATTTCTCTGTTTACCTTCACTTTCTATATTTGAGGTCATCCTGTTATTTTGTCCACACGTTTACAATCACTATATTTCACTCAGTGGGTGGTTGTGTAAATATCTAGAATTAAATTGAGTTTATTCTGCAAAGTGTTTTGGTTTTATTTTCTGTTTTTAAAAGATGTGGGTTTATTTTATTTTTATTTCATTTGTTATTGTTGTATTTTTATTTTGCTCTGCAGCTCAAGAACAAAACAGTTTCCCACAAAGGATTAATAAAATATTTCTGACTGACTCTAATTGTGTCCAGCAGGTGGCACTCTACCATTAAATCCCGAGGCCAAGTCTTTAGTGTATTTAGTTGTGTATCTAGTCTTCCTGATGATGTTACACAAGCCTCATCTCTGATAATGTTTAAGCCGAAGCTAAAATCTTTTCTTGTTAGCTCTGCATGTGACAACAGAAAGTGTTTTATCTGCACCCAGTCTCATTTCAAATTAATGTTCTATACTATTTGCTGTTTATTTTAACTTTTCTGAATTTCCCCCATGGGGGATAAATAAAGTATCTATCTTTATTTCTGTAAATCACTTTGAATTATTCTGTGTATGAACTGTGCCACTGATCAACGAGATCGACTCTGGTGAAGGAAAAAGGAAGCAGCAGCTGTAACAACGAGATAATTCAAGAAGAAATAAACTTTCATTTTCCTTTCCCCTCCCCCACGAAAAATGTTAGTTTCACCTTCGCCTGCAACGCGTCAAGACGGACGGAGAAAACGCTCTCGACCAAATCCACACAGTCAGTCGTCCTAATCACAGCTGACAGGTAATGTGGTGCAATAAAAGCGGTGTGTTGTTTATGTTTGTATATGTAAAGGTCATTTATTCCTTTTATGAACAGAAAGCTTCATGTTACCGTCAGTCCAGGTGTGTTCGGGCTGACGCTCCAACTTTACTGAGCTGGAAACACAAACCAAGAGTTAACGACTCGTGTGTTTACAGATGTGGACAGATGTTTCTCTGTGTCTCAGTCTGTTTCCAGTCCCTGGTTATTCTCTGAAATGTTTCACTGTACAGACTGAATGTCTGCTCTGAGGACAAAGTGACTGTATCAGCCATTTTAGACATAAATATATAAAACAGGGTGGGGAGAGGAGGAGTCGGTCCTGTCTTGGCACCTGGTCCCACATGGTCCAGAAAAACCAGTTCAGCCAGTCAGACAATCAGTGTGTAGTTTTTACCTTATGAGACAGAAATGGATTAGTCCAGAACTAATGAGTGATTTGACTATCAAGACACAGTTTGATAATCACTGATCCAAACATGAGTCTGAATCTGGTTCTGACCTGAACCTGAAACCAGGTGTGAAACTTCAAACAGGCCTCTGAAGCTGTGAGGACCAGACAACATGTCCTCACACTGTAAAAATGTCCTCCTGGTGTACCCGTAGTTATTAAGGGACACAATGGACTCAACTGTCCAGACATGAGGAGTTTGTTTCCCAACAGGACCAACATCCAGACCCGTGGACACTGTTTCATATCTACGTTTATCTCTGTCCTCAGGCTGAATCAGGGTCTGGTGGGTCCAGAACAGGGACAACATGGCGACTGCAGCACCAGGTGAGCTCAGTCAGACTTTAGGAGTCTGGAAAACTTCTCATCATCCACATTAAACATCTGGATCCTCTTCATAAACACACTAATATAGAACTGAAGCATATAGAACAGGGGTTAGGGTTGACGTGGGTCTGTGTCAGTCAGTGTGGACCAATGTCAGATAAAACAAGAGTCTGCTCAGTGAGATGAACTGTGTCAATTCAGTCAACCGTAAAGTTTTCACTGGATGACTGATTATCTGACCACAAAACAGAAAAAGTAGAAGGCTCCACCACTGCCCACATACCAGTGTAATGTTTAATTTCACTCGTCTGCTATTTGGTTCTCTGTAACTGCTCACTGTGTCACTAGTTTGAAGCAAAACCAGTAAAACCCACCTTTAAAAATCCATCCCTCCAGGAAGTGTCTCTTTAATTAAAGATGGAATGAGCCAATATTCTGTTTTCCTCTTACAGACGATGTGAGACCACTGAGGCGCAGCAGCAGTTTTAGATTACTGCCACCTGAAAGTGAGTTAAAATGAACTGAGCCAGAAACTTCTCCTCTTCATTAAAGTCTAAAAATATTGTTTGTAGTTGGTGGATACAAACTTATATTTTCATAAAACTGACACCTTCACTTCATCTAATGCAGCTTGGATCAGTTCTACATTAAACTGTGTTTTCTTTCCAGTGTCAGAGCTGAGGCTGGTTCTACTGGGGAACAGCTGGTCTGACAGGAGCTCAGTGGGGAACCTCATACTGGGACAGACTCAGTTCAACCCTGAGGAAGAACCAGACACCTGTCAGAGAGTCAGAGGACAGGTGGAGGAGAAAGAAGTAGTTCTCATCAACACCCCAGATCTGCTGCATCCTCACATCTCCCAACACAAACTGACACAACATGTAGGAAACTGTGTGAGACTCTCTGATCCTGGACCTCATGTGTTCCTGCTGGTTCTACAGCCTGAAGACTTCACTGTGGAACACAGACTGAGGATACAGTCCATCCTTGAACTGTTCAGTGATCGATCATTTGATCAGTCATTGATTCTGATATCAACACCCAGAGAGGAGAGTTCAGGGTTCATGGAAAAGTACAGGCAGCATCCACCATTAAAAGACCTGATCAGAAAGTGCAGATACAGACACTTGGAGCTGAAAAACCTTGAACGTCCAGAGCTGTTAACACGACTGGGTCAGATTGTGAAGGAGAACAGTGGAGAACATCTGAGCTATGATGGATCTGAGGATCCAAGTTTAACCATGAGACCCATGTCTGAACCCAACAAACCAGCTTTAAACCTGGTTCTGTGTGGGAGAAGAGGACTAGTGAAGACCTCAGCAGCCAAAACCATCTTAGGTCAGACAGAGCTTCATCCAGTGTCCAACTCCTCAGAGTGTGTTAAAAAGCAGGCAGAGGTGTGTGGACGTTGGGTTTCCCTGGTGGAGCTGCCTGCCTTGGATGGAAAACCTCAGGAGGCAGTGATGGAGGAATCACTCGGGTGTATCTCCCTCTGTGATCCTGAGGGCGTCCATGCCTTCATCCTGGTCCTACCTGTGGATCCTCTCACTGATGAAGACAAGGGAGAGTTAAAGACCATCCAGAACACGTTCAGCTCTCGAGTCAATGACTTCACCATGATCCTGTTCACTGTGGAGTCAGATCCTACAGCTCCAGCTGTTGTTGACTTTGTCAGAGAGAACAGAGACATCCAGGAGCTCTGTCAGAGCTGTGGAGGAAGATCTGTTGTTCTCAACATCAGGGACAAGCAGCAGGTCTCTGAGCTGTTGGACACTGTGGACACAATGAGACTGAACAAGGACAAACCAGGCTGCTATACAGTGGGAACATTCATGCAGGCCCAGATTGATAAAGTCATACAGCTGGAAAAGTTTGTCAACACACAAGAGAGTGAATATATAGACCAAAAGAAAAACATCATGATCACAGGTAAGTACTTCTTTGACATGGTTATGTCTACTTTTTTAAATATTAAAATGAATATGTCAATAAGCTGTTCAAAGCTAAAATAACCTGCCAGTGATAAACAATATTTATATTAAATCTTCTGAGTAATGACAGATATTGTTTAAGATTTGCCAGTTGTTTATATTTTGCATAGGTTTATGTGCAACATTGACATTAGGAAAAGGAGGGTGGGAAATTAATGACATCGACTAAACACAATGGAACAGCCTCATGGGCAGATTCAATAGATAATTATCCATCCATACATCTTCTTCCGCTTATCCAGAGCCAGGTCGTAGGGGCAGTAGCCTAAGCAGGGATTCCCAGACTTTCTTCTCCCTGGACACTGCCTCCCAGGCCAGCAGAGTGACATAGTCCCTCCAGCGTGTCCTGGGTCTTCCCCGGGGCTTCCTCCCAGTGGGACATGCCCGGAACACCTCCCCAGGGAGGCGCCCAGGAGGCATCCGAAACAGATGCCCGAGCTCTACTCCGAGCTCCTCCCGGGTGACCGAGCTCCTCACCCTATCTCTAAGGGAGCGCCCAGCCACCCTGCGGAGGAAGCTCATTTCAGCCGCTTGTATACGAGATCTTGGCCTTTCAGTCATGACCCAAAGCTCATGACCATATGTGAGAGTAAGAACGTAGATTGACTGGGACATAGAGAGTTCCTCTATTGGCTCAGCTCCTTCTTCACCACAATGGACCGGTGCACCGACTGCATTACTGCAGCCGATGCCCTGATCTGTCTGTCAATCTTACGCTCTGTCCTTCCCTCACTCGTGAACAAGATTCCAAGAAAGTTAATCTCCTCCACCTGAGGCAGGATCTCTCCACTGACTTGGAGGTGGCAGGCCACCTTTTTCCGGTTGGTAACCATGGCCTTGGACTTGGAGGTGCTGATTCTCATCCCAGCTGCTTCACACTTAGTTGCAAACTGCCCCAGTTCACGCTGAAGGTCCTGGCTCAATGGAGTCAACAGGACAACATCATTTGAAAAAGGAGAGATGAAATCCTGTGGTCCCTGAAATGGACTCCCTCTAGCCCCTGGCAGCTCCTAGAAATTCTGTCCATAAAAATAATGAACAGAACCGGTGTCAAAGGGGAGCCCTGCTGGAGTCCGACATGCACTGGTAACAGGTCTGACTTACTGCCGGTAATGCAAACCAAGCTCCTTCTTCGGTTGTACAGAGACTTTAGCAAAGGACCCTGGACCCTGTACCATCTCCCACAGGATGTCACAAGGGACTTGGATGAATGCCTTCTCCAAGTCCACAAAGCACATGTGAACTGGTTGGGCAAGCTCGCATAAATCCTCGAGCACCTTGAAGAGGGTATAGAGCTGGTCCAGTGTCCCACGACCAGGATGAAAACCAGATTGTTCCCCCTGGATCCGAGGTTCTACCATCGGCCGGATTCTCCTTTCCAGTACTCTGGCATAGACCTTCCCAGGGAGGCTGAGGCGTGTGATTCCCCTACAGTTGTATACTTATTCTTGCCAGGAAATTTCATGAGAAACTCAACTGCCAAACTCCTGGGAGGCCCCTGTCACTGTAGCTTCATATGCCTTACAAGATGTGTTATAAAGATCGTCATACCTCCTCACCGCCTCTGGCAGCTGTTTCTCAAAACTATCTGTTGCTATGACAACCACCAGCTGAAAAAGCAGGAAGAAAACATTTCCGCTTCCTGCATTAACCACACCCACTTCACATTTCTGACCAATCACACAGTAACTGTCAGACACCACCTGAGAAAAAAGTTCTGCCCACAAGATGTGTCGACAAGAAGCTGCAAGAACTCCCAAATCAGGGAGAGAACAAATTTCTCGCTTCTCGCAGAATATGTATAGGCCTTTAGGGTTGATATGATTTTAATCTCACCTTAGGGTTGAAGAGGACAATGGAATCCCTTAACACAAAAGTCTTTAGTTAAAAAAAATACACTTCTTGTCTCTTTTGAGAGATCAGCTGGGGAGGTCAAGATCTCTAGACCTTTGGAAATCAGTCAGTCAATAGTTACTGATCTTTGAGTTTACCAGTATAAAGTCTTCTTAGGATGATTCCTGCCTTCCTGACATAGGTGTGAAACAATTATAATATTCAATTCAATTCAGTTTATTTGTATAGCACCAAATCACAATACAGTCTAGATACTTTATACTATACTAAAAACAAATCATTTATGAGAATGAGAACATGTACATAACTCCAGCTGTTCTGATCTGTTCTGTTACAGGTGAAGAAGAGAAGCAGAGTCCAGACTGTCTCAGGATTGTTCTGATGGGGAAGACTGGAACTGGAAAGAGCTCTTCAGGAAACACTATTCTAGGAAGGGAAGAGTTTAGGGCCAAATCCAGTCAAGCATCAGTCACCAAATATTGTCAGAAAGTAGAAAGTGAAGTGAACGGTCGTCCTGTGGTTGTGGTCAATACTCCTGGTCTGTTTGACAACACTTTGTCCCATGAAGAAGTTAATGAGGAGATGGTGAAATGCATCAGTCTTCTGGCTCCAGGTCCACATGTCTTCCTGCTGGTGTTACAGATCGGAACCAGACTCACACCAGAGGAGAAGGAGACGTTAAAACTCATCAAGGAAGGTTTTGGGAAGAATTCAGGAAAATTCACCATCATTCTTTTAACTGGAGGAGATAAACTGGAACGTGACAAACTGTCCATTGACGAATATATAGAAACAGAATGTGATGATTCCTTTAAGAAACTGATCAGAGACTGTGGAGGAAGATACCATGTGTTTAATAACCGTGATCAACAAAACCAGACAGAAGTCAGTGAACTGATCAACAAGATCGACACCATGGTGAAGGAAAATGGAGGCAGCTGCTACACCAACGAGATGCTGCAAGAGGCTGAAGCAGCGATAAAGAAAGAAATGGAGAGAAATTTGGAGAGAGTTTTATTGACTGTCATTTATGTTGTTGCTGAACTTTTCAAACTGACTCTGGTTAGTTACTAAGTTTGTCATGTGTTTGAACTTTGCTGGGTGGAAAAAGAAAATAATTTCTCCCATTTTAAAAAACCTTAAAAACATATGACACTTAGGGGGTGGCGTAGCAGTAGTGCGTCCGTTCTTATACGTAGGGCACGCTGGTTCAACTCCTGTGCTGGCCATCATATATAACCTGCATGTCTTCCCTCAGTCCTTCCCCTAATTTCCTGTCTCTCTCCACTGTCCTATCAAATAAAGGCAAAAACTACCCAAAAAATTATTTAAAAAAAAAGCTTATGACACTTAAAAAAACATAAGTCTCTTGATTCACACAGACCAGTGAGACTGCACCATCACAGTCAGGGGACTGTGAACCAATCACCAGCAAGGATGGAGTACTTCCTGGACCAACCACATTGTGCCAAGCACAATGACGGACCAATCAGATGGATTCCCTACCCAGTGTGGCAAGACAAAAAAGAGATTTTCTGATTCTAAAGAGTTTTACAGATTTGCAGATATACAGAGAGCTCCCCATTCTTGCAGACTCCTCAAGACCCTCTCACTCTAAAGAGAAAAACCTTCAGAAAGAGAGCTCCTACAGAACAATGAGGTAGAGACTACTTTTACTGGTGGAGAGACCCAAAGACACCTCCCCATGTGTGACTGTCCTGCAGTAAACGGCTCACCTCCATCTGACCATCTCAGATCAACCATACTCCATGTGACAACCATGCAGCAGCCAGACAGAGAGCGAGGAAAGGTGATGAATGGATTCCAGACCTGCAGCCAAGGATTTCGGGGAACCCCAAAATATCTCCAGCCCACAGCGTAATGGACTGAGCCTCAGTAAACCTGAGGTCAAGCCACTCAAGGCTGTGCTGGTTGTCTCACACTAATCTCAGTTGGTCTCCATAATTACTAGAGCTTCCTCCTAAACTATGTTTAGACCTCAGACTCAAACACAGAATCTAAATTAATTTCCAGATTTTTTTTCCACCACTGCAAACAACCTGCCGTTAGATTGTTCTGTTTTATTCTTTAATTCAGCTAATTTCTCTGCTCACTTTCTGTTCCCCCCTATGTAAATAGCATGTATATATTGTGTAATCTTTAAAAGACATCTGTGACCGGCATCACTGATGTTATTTCACACAGTAAATACGTCACTGAATCAGGGAACTCTCACTCAGATTGTAGACTGATGTCCTGTATTGCTCATTAATTGACTGGCTGAACCACCATCAAAGGATCTGGTGCCCTGAAATGATCAAGACGGTTTATGACATTCATAAATGATAATGTAACCCATGCTCACACAGCATGTACTGTAGGGCTATACCGCGGCTGACTGCAACACAAAAGAATGGGTTCGTTACGGAGCCTATAGTGTGTGACTGAGAAAACAAAATAGGACAGAATAAATTGATGGTGTTCCACATTGATATATTCAAAGGTTAACTTGAAATAATAACAGGCTATGCACAAATAAATCATATATGGGAACCACACAAAACAAAAAATAAATACATTCACACAGCGCAGTTCAACTTCAGATTTGTGAATCCGGCAAGTTCATAATAATTGAGTTCTTCATTTCCTTTAGTCCGATCGGTTCCGTCCTTAGTTCATTTATTTGTCCAAAGTAACTTAATCCATAATCCAGATAGAAGAGGGGAGAAGAAAAGAATGAATCCTACCAGCTCGCCACTTGTAACCAAGTACAAGACTTCATCCCTGGAAGGGGTAAGGGGGAAACATCTAGGAGGAAAAAAAACCTGACCTGTGGAGGCCAGTATCATCTCTTGTTTAAATTCATCACCGGTGACAAAACATTAACATTCAATCAGGACAATTAACGTAGTTACACTTAATTCAGTCTATTCATTCCATAAAAATCAACAATTTTAAACGTAGTTTACTCTCAGCTGCGCAGCCGTTATCGTTCATACAATTACACAAATTTCAGTTCAGTACTATAAATTCCTTTAGGGAGAAATTAGACTACATTAAAAGAGGTTATTGAGTAAAGTACCCCAACACACTGGTTTACATCCTATGGTATTCACTTCTTCCTCTGTCAGAAGAAAAGAAACACCGACGCTAACAATAACTAAAACCATCGAATCACACAGAACTCACCGTTGCGTTACTGCAATTGATCGCTTATCTTAGCATCTTGACGAAAGAAGGGACTTCTTCATTCCCTCTATGCGCTTTCTCTATAACCACAGCCACAGCGGAGCCACATGTCAGCCAACTTTCTTCCGTGTATCGCGTCTCATTTATATTACGCGGGTTACCGCGGCCAATCAAGGAAGGTCCTTCGAAATCAACTGACTTGCTCACGTGACAGGGGTTACAATAAACCAGGCATAATAAACCTTCGTGTTCAATACATGTATATTTTTCTATTCACTACATGTTGTTTTAACACTTAGTGAAACGTCCACTGACCCGTGAATAAAGTTTGGTGTTAAAGTTACTCAGTGTGTCGGTTTGTGTTTAATGTGACACAGAAATGATCAGAGCAGGGACGATGCATTTAGAAAGTTCAGGTTAACACGACTTCACATTTCTGTCCTGAGACAATATAAAACACAACGTCATAGAAAACTGACTCTCAGATAAAATGGGTTTATAATGAACAGAGTCTGTTTGTTCACATTTCAGTTTATCATAAAATACATATATATATTTTAAAAAGTGTCAGCTGAGTATTTCTACACATACTACTGCAGTTATTTAGTTTTAATAATTATTATTATGCTGTATGTCCAAACTATCAGTCATGAAGTTTATTCCAATGGGTTTTATTTACTTTCACTTTCACTTTAGTTGTGACGCAGTAAAAGTTCAGCTGAACAATGAACAGCAGCTTATCGATGTGTGGACGGATCAATAGAACTGATTAGCTTTATTTTTGAACCAATCATTTGTACTAGTCGAGGAGACAAATGGATTGATCATTGATTAGGTGAGTATTGTCTGATTAGACCTGCAGTGTGTTATTATCACAGGAAGTTCAGTTCTGTGGTCTCACTCAGTGAGAAGCTGAAACACAGAAACTATGATTCTGAAACGTATCATCAATTCATTTTCTATGGGCTCTAATCGATTCTGATCTATCAGATCTCTGACTGCAGCTCACTCCTCTGACTCTCCCTGAGTTTTATCTCTGGTCTAAACCGGGAGAACAGGCGCCATGTTGAGCTGCCAGTTTCCTCAAAGGAAAAGTCATAATGTCAGTGGCTGAGAGAAAGAGTGGAGCCTGTGTGAGGGCAGGAAGTGAGCAGAGGGTTGAAAACGTCCTTATTGTGCTTTTCTTCCAGGTTCTGACAAGGACACAGTCTTTGTTTCCAGAGGAGACACTATGGCGGCTGCAGCAGCTGGTGAGTCCAGCCTGAGACTGATGTTGTAGAGATGGTTCAATGTTCCATGTGAAGTGTCTCAGCCTAATACAATAATTTCCTACTGTTGGAATTATTCCTTAATGTTCCTCAACATTAATATGCTCAGAAAGTCTGTTGTGCCCCCTGGTGGTTGAACTAAAACACTGTTCTAAACATTTTTATTAATCTGTGATTATTTTGCCAGTGATGGACATGGAACTCTATATGATTATATTGTTTGTACATTAAAGTGGATTAGGGTCATATTTTAATACTGATTGTTGGTTTTAGCTGTGATCTTGTTTTCCATGTTTCAATATTTAACAGCAGCAGTGAGATTAGAGAACTTCCTGTTCCCATTGTTACAACCTGACCTCTAAGGTCACGAGTCAATAGGAGAAACGCTGCTCAAACGGATTTTTAAAAACTATTTTACTGAACAAAAATATAAACAACTGAATGACAGGGGCTGTGGAAACCAGGAAACCAGGAGTGTGGGTGGGAATCAGCAATCAGTGGATAAAAGAAAGAGAACTAATGGGAAAAGACTTACACTGCAACAGGAAGCTGGTGCAGTGGTGTCGCACTAGGGTCCTCCCAGCAGGTGGCTATTTGCTGTCAGCTAAAGCAGCTGTCCTGGGTGAGAAATGATCCCAGTCCTGATTATTAATATCAAAGCCTGAGAAGCTACTGCAGGCCACTTTAATTTGGACAGGAGGGAATTACCTGAGCCGGTCTAATAGGTAAAGCATCACCGCCACCACATGGACCGACAGACCGACCAACAGCCACAGTGTGCTCTGGAATGGCTGCATGAACGAATCCAGAGTGCTGCGAGGGATTTCCTGAACACACACACACACACACACACACACACACACACACACACACACACACACACAGGGTCAGTCCACATGCAGCAGCTGTTACAGTCACTGTGTTAAACCTAAAACCTGTGCTCTGTGACAGATCTTTGACCGTCTGCAGTCGTCCCACTGCCCACAAACTCCACTTCAGCCGACTGACTGACAAATGCGAGTCTGTTTCACTGTTTAGTTCTTTTCTCAAGTCTGAACTGTTCAGACTTTGGACTCTGCCTGTCGTGGACAGTTCTAAAGGCCTTGGACCTGTGTTCTCTGACTGTCCCTGCTCTGTTACAATAAAGAGAACTAATTGGAAAAGACTTACACTGCAACAGGCGGCACGATGGTGCAGTGGTGTCGCACTGTCTCTTCCCAGCAGGTGGTTAGGTTTAGGGTCTGAACCCAGGTGGACCCGGGCCTTTCAGTGTGGAGTCTGCATGTGGTCCCTGTGTCTGTGTGGGTTTTCTCCTCCCACAGTCCAAACACATGCAGGTCAGGATTAGGGTCTGAACCCAGGTGGACCCGGGGCCTTTCTGTGTGGAGTCTGCATGTTGTCCCTGTGTCTGTGTGGGTTTTCTCCTCCCACAGTCCAAACACATGCAGGTCAGGATTAGGGTCTGAGCCCAGGTGGACCCAAACACATGCAGGTGATGGATGATGCTGCAGCATAAGTGTAGGGTCAGATCTTACAGAAACATGAGACACTGATCACCCTTCACACCAACAAGCAGCGACATGAACCATCAGAGCTGAACATCCAGAACAAAATCATCGGTGTCACATATGAAGATGTTTTCGTGGTCAATCAATCCTCTCAGAGGTGATTTTGCCTGTAGGTTTTTACGAGTCTGACCTGAGGTTTGATGTCGTCTGTTGATGTTCACAATTAGAATCAAACTTCCCTCCCAGTGTCTCCTACTTTCCTGTCCCATGTTGACGACCCAGGAACAGTTGATGTTAGCGTGTTTGGTGTCAGTCTGATGTGTTCTTCTTCTTCACAGAGAAAGAGGACAGGAAGCATCGGGAGCGCAAAAGCAGCTACGAATATCTCCCCCCCAACAGTGAGTGAAACTGAAGTGGACTGAGAATATCCTCTGTAATACTTATATTTTTCCATCTATCTGAAGAGGATCAAACTGTATTTAGTCATATGTGCCAACCACCTCCTGCTGTGATGAATGAACACCCACACTGGCTGCTCCTTAGACCTGGTTCACTCTGCACAGAGCTAATGAATCAGCTACTGAGGTTTGTCCCTCAGTTAGTGTGAATGTCTGGTAGACTGACTGGAGACCAGCACACAGACCAGCTGCAGGTTCACTACAGACACCAACACAACACTGGTAACACACAGCACCAAGCGTCTTAGACAATGGAAGCAGCTGCACAAAAATGCATCTTCACTGTTTTTGGACTTTAAAGGACCAGAGACAGTTTGGGGAATCCTCCTGTTAGCTGTTCTCACAGGACCATGGGATTCCAGTTTCTTCTGTGCCCAGTACAGAGCATAAGTCCAGGATGTCTTCAGCCTAGCTCAGCACACACACTGGAGGCAGGGGGAACTGTGAGTCTGGTTCCATCACAGGACCTTACAAGAACAACACATGTGATTAATAGGTTGCATTTTTAGCTAAGACGATCGTCACCGTCCATTCAGGTCTAGTTCCCTGGACAGAGATCAGACCTGATGACCCAGTTTGAGCTCAGTCACCTGTGGCTCCTAAAATTACATCAACATGTTTATTCCTACATAAATAACATGGAACATGTAAACCCTGTTTGAAGCTGAGCTTGATGTTATTTTTTAAGAGGATCTAAATGGTTTGCCTCTCCCTGCAGTCTTTGACTTAAACTGGCCCAAACGAGACCTGGACTGAAAGTGTTTGTGTCTGTTTAAAGGTAAACAAGATTTTAATCAGATAAAAATCATGTCATGTGGATCTGAGCTTGTTCTTTATTTTTGTGTTCGCAGTGTCAGAGCTGAGGCTGGTTCTGCTGGGGAACAGCTGGTCTGACAGGAGAGCCGTTGGGAACCTCATACTGGGACAGACATATTGGGACACTCACAAAGCACCAAACTGCTGTCTGAGAGTCAGCGGACGGTGCAAGTGGAAAGAAGTAGTTCTCATCAACACCCCAGATCTGCTGCATCCTCACATCTCCCAAGACAAACTGACACAACATGTAGGAAACTGTGTGAGACTCTCTGATCCTGGACCTCATGTATTCCTGCTGGTTCTACAGCCTGAAGACTTCACTGAGGAACTCAGGCTGAGGATACAGTCCATCCTGGAACTGTTCAGTGATCGATCATTTGATCATTCACTGGTTCTGATATCGACACCCAGAGAGGAGAGTTCAGGTTTGGGGGAGAACTTTAAGGAACAGCCACCTTTAAAGCACATGATCAAAATGTGCAGGTACAGATACCTGCAACAGAAGGACCTGGAGCTTCAGGAACTGTTCGTACGCTTGTGCCAGGTTGTGAGGGAGAACAGTGGAGAACATCTCAGCTGTAATTTATCTGAGAACAAGGCAGATGGGTCTCATCAGAACCAGAACCAAAAGAACAGAGAACTTACTGCTGGTACGTGCAGGGAAACATGTTGACAGTGAAAGAGAAATTTAACTGATGGTTCTCAGTGATGTTCACTCATGTTACAGTGACGATCTAAAAAACATGATCAGTAAAAGTCTCATTAGGGGATTTGTTGACTGCAGAACTTCACAGGTCTGAGTATTTTACCAACCTGGAACTGGACATTAGAACATAGTTTAACATTCAAATCATTTTAGTTTTCAACTATAAGAGTCATTTTTTTAATAAACTACGACTGAATGTGACAAGTTGAAAGTGACAATGTTCAACTTTTTCTCTCCTTGTTTTAAAGATCATGGACTCAGGATTGTGCTGTTTGGACAAAGTGAGGAAGAAAAAATGATGTTAGGAAACTTCATCATGAAGAAAACATCTTTTCACTTTGACAGACTTTCTCCAACCAAACAATGTGAGTCAGTCCATGGACAGTGGGGAGGAAAACCAGTAACTGTGGTGAAGACTCCAGATGTTTTCAGTCTGACTGTAGAAGCAGTGAGAGCAGAGATGAAGAGATGTGTGACTCTTTGTTCACCTGGTCCAAATGTTCTGCTGCTGTTGGTGAAACCTTCTGATTTCACTGAGGAGAAGAGAAACTCACTGAAGTTCATCCTGAGTCTGTTTGGTCCAGATGCTTTGAAACACTCACTGGTCGTCAGCTCATACCGTCATCAGTGGAACGAAACAAGTGTTTCTGTGAACGAGCTGCTTCAGGAATGTGGAGGACGACACTACAGGATGTCTGAGGAGAACTGGAACTCCTTAATGGAGAAGATGGAGAACATGGTACATGAAAACAGAGGAGCCTTCCTCACATGCACTGAACGGACCATGAGACCAAAGTCTGGTTTAAACCTGGTTCTGTTTGGGAGGAGAGAAGCAGGGAAGACCTCAGCAGCCAAAACCATCTTAGGTCAGACAGAGCTTCATCCAGTGTCCAACTCCTCAGAGTGTGTTAAAAAGCAGGCAGAGGTGTGTGGACGTTGGGTTTCCCTGGTGGAGCTGCCTGCCTTGGATGGAAAACCTCAGGAGGCAGTGATGGAGGAATCACTCAGGTGTATCTCCCTCTGTGATCCTGAGGGCGTCCATGCCTTCATCCTGGTCCTTCCTGTGGATCCCCTCACTGATGAAGACAAGGGAGAGTTGAAGACCATCCAGAACACGTTCAGCTCTCGAGTCAATGACTTCACCATGATCCTGTTCACTGTGGAGTCAGATCCTACAGCTCCAGCTGTTGTTAACTTTGTCAGAGAGAACAGAGACATCCAGGAGCTCTGTCAGAGCTGTGGAGGAAGATCTGTTGTTCTCAACATCAGGGACAAGCAGCAGGTCTCTGAGCTGTTGGACACTGTGGACACAATGAGACTGAACAAGGACAAACCAGGCTGCTATACAGTGGGAACATTCA